>NC_056744.1:1360856414-1360976414 GCF_019279795.1 Protopterus annectens | reverse complement strand
AGGGTGTAATGGTCCAATCAGTCCTGGTCTCACACTTGCCGACTGAAAGGCTTTTTTTATTTGTTTTTACCGCTCTTGTATTTTATCTTTCCTGTGATGATTGCTTTTGTCGCAATTGTAGTTATACGAATGCTTATTTCAGTTGTTTAGTGTCACTCAGTGTCTTATTTGTTGTGTTTTACAAATTAAGCAGATCAGCAACAGGTACACAAATTAGTGATTATTTTACAGTTTGTGCATGTGTCCCAGAAGAGTTGGAATATGTGTTTTAGTGAATGTGAAGCTTTTTTTTTTTTTTTAGGTAGTATTAAAGTGAGAAAGGTGTTTTCTGATTTTTGAGATGATATTAATATGAGGAGAATCTTGGTTATGATTGTATAGACTGTAGCCATGGCTGCATGATATATTATCGGACGGACTTTTTGCTTTTGTTAGTTTGGATTTACAATGTGCACGCTGGTTGGATTGGCCAATCAGTGTGCACATTTCTCGTGTTTGACGAGATGGCATTGTATAATCATAAACAGTTACCTGACAAGCTTTAAAGATAATAATTGTCAGGTGAGATTCATATTTTGGTAACAAGGTAGAAAGGGTGAGCCAAGACAAACATACACTCGGCCAATGTAATCTGATCCCTGAGTTTGACAACTGTTAAAAGTATTTTTCTTTTTTAGTGCTGAACATCTGGTTTCAGGACAACGATGGTTGGTTAGCTTGTATGAAAAATTTAGTTGGTTACGGTTGATGATTGATGTAGTACTAATGTGAGTATTGAAGTATAATTTACC
The DNA here is from genome assembly GCF_019279795.1 of Protopterus annectens. Classification (NCBI taxonomy): domain Eukaryota; kingdom Metazoa; phylum Chordata; order Ceratodontiformes; family Protopteridae; genus Protopterus; species Protopterus annectens. The sequence goes on along the minus strand of NC_056744.1, from coordinate 1,360,975,623 downwards.
CTGTACAGTGGGGGTACATATAGGATCAGTGATGAGAGCATTGTTGTTTCAAGCAGGGTGCTGAGATCCATGTTTCCATTTTTACTAGGTCCCAATAGGGTGCAGTAATAGACCATTTCCCTAATATCCATACATTTCTACAGTTTACTGACATATTTCCTTATTTTACATATATTGGCAGTGTACACAATACAGAGAATAGGTATGGGGATGAAATTTAGAAGAAAAAACATGAGAGTGAATGCGTTGTCACAGAAACAAAATGGTAGTTATTCAGACAGTAGTCAGAAGATAAAAGCAGATGCAAAATATAGAGGAGCAAACATGGTTTGTCTTTAAACATGATAGCATTATTATGCAGTGCATGTCATCTGGGTTAGAAGAGTGAGGAGCTCAAAGAGTAATACAAGAGGAGAGTGTGCAAATTGTTGGTATCACAGATACATGAGTCTATGACAAGATGGGGAGAGAGATGCAAAGGTTCCTGGTTATATTTTGCTATGGAATGACTGAGATGGATATGATGGTGGTACAGTAATTGTATACATAAAGGAGGTGACAGATGATTGATGGATACCACCCTAAAAAGAGGGCAAGGAAGCAGGCAGGACCATAGCTTAGTTAAGTGCCCTAGTTGCTAAGGTAGAAGAAAAGGGGAGTGGGGTATATAAGGACTAAATCTGTGTATCAGCTGGAAGAAAAAACATGCCATGTAGGAAGAAGAGGGCAATATTATGGGGAAACTGGCTCCTCCAGGGATAGAACTGAGGACAGTGAGATCCAAGACAGAAAGAAAATGGTAGGTAATTTAGACATAGTGTGTGATTTTATTTGGGTTTTAGACAATGAGAAATATAGCCATCAGGTAAAAGCCTGACCCAGAAAAGATAGAATTCTGGATGTGATCCTAACCAAGGCAGAGTGGTCCAATATCCCCATGTAGGTACCATTAGCCATCAGTGATCATGTTACTGTGTGGTTTAGAGTATGGGGTAGATGAGTCCAAAGACAAAGATGATGAATGCATGAGATTTTAGGGGAGTGTTTATGAAGAGAAGGAGAAGATAATTAAGGATAAAAGTTAAGTGACTGAGAACAAATTGAGGAAGTTAACAAGCTATGGGAATAGGACAAGAATTTATAATCCAGGGCTATAGAAAAAGATTTCAGGAACAGGTAGAGGGACAAAAAGAAGAGATGGGTGTGTGGCTAGGTAGATAGGTAATGCTGGAGATTAGGGCAAAATGTACAACACAAAGATGAAGAAAGGAAGGGACTGGGAAGTGGGGAAGGCAAAGTATTAAGAGACTAGGGGAAGGGCTGGGGAAAATTGGTAAGAATAAAAACATTTGTTACCTCGTGTGTAAAGCGGATGAGGTTCAAACTTATTGAATGCCCTGATAACTGACCTCTATAAGAAATCGTTGCTGATGTAGCTTCTGTTTGTATGACAAAAGTGATAACTTTGCTTTGTGATTTTCCATTTTCTCAGTGGTAGCATGAGTAAGCAGTTAGTGTATGCCTAAATTGGCAATGTCTTTTAACATCATAAGGTATAAACTGTGAAATTATACTTCTTTACATTATAAGATAATTTTTATATTTCATCTATATAAATACATGATATCTTGACAAAAAGAAAGACAAGTATTCTATAATGAAATGATTATTCCCTTAATCTAATTTTCATTGCTCTTTACATAACAAACATCTAGTTTGACCCCCTTTCCCATAATACTGTTAAAAACTAGATCTTATTTCCTCATCTTAAATAACATATTATCTCACTTTGCTAATGTAACCCTTTCCCTGCCCCAGCCCCTAACCCTAGACTGACACCTTACCCTTGGAAACCATTTATGTAACACTACTAAACAACACAGCTTAGACACGCACAATGGACAAAACACATACATACAGACACATACACTCTTACAAAGCTATCGTCTTCTCTAATCCTTACACTAACCCTAACCTGCAAACAGACACACACACACACACGCACACACACACTCTCACACACACACACACACACACACACACACACACACACACACACACACACACACACACACACACACACTCCCACAAGTTACCCCATTTACATAACTCTTACCCTAACCCTTGCCAGCAAAGATTCATGCGCACACACACACACACACACACACACACTAAATCTGTTTCTTTATCCCACCTTAAGTTTAATCTTAAACTACAGATACTTATACACATGCAACCCATCCTTAATACAGACCCACTAACATGATTCAAAAACACATGGTTCATACAGCCTACCTTGATCTGGCCAAGGTCTTTGATACCATTCCCCACTCAGGAATCATAGAAAAGTTCACTAAGCTAGGCATCAACCCCTATAGCACTAGATGGGTTGCAAACTGGCTCACAGATAGAACCCAGAATGTGAAAGTAGCTGACTCCAAGTCAGACTGATGACTAGTCATGAGTGGAGTTAACAGGGTTTAGTCCTGGGTCCTCTCCTGTTTGGTATCTACTTCTCTGAAGTCCAGGCCAACACGAAGGGACTCTGGTTGACAAAGTTTTCAGATGATTATGAGTTGGGAGCTATTATTAACTCCCCAAGTGATGTTGACAGCCTACAGAATGGCCTCACTGAGACCAATGACTGGTGTCAGAACCATGGCCTTAAGCTCAATGACAAAAAATAATTCATAGGTTCATAGGTTCATACTAGGCTATCTGCTCTAGGGCATTTATAAGCCTAGCCAGAGTGTGTGTGGCTTTCACCACCCCTTAGGATGAGAATACTATACCCATTAGTTTGCTGTGCCTCTGTCCAGCAGTGATACAGAGATGATTCCCGGGGTAAACCTACGATCTCCCATCCACTCGTCAAGATTTCTCTTGAACAGAGTCAGTGAGGGGCTCTGCCTCACATGGACTGGGATTCTGTTCCATAGTGTAGGGAGTCTCTGGGTGATGAATCTGTCCCTCCAGCACGTCCTATTTATATCCGTGTTGAGGTTTAAGTCTCTTGCTCTCGTGGCTCTGGTGGATTTGGATTTTTTGAGGTGGAGCATGTCCATTAATTCCGGGTTGGACACGGCCTTGTATGTCAGGCACAGATCACCTCTGAGCAGACGGTATACGACTGAATAGAGCTGGAGTTTCTTCAGTCGGGCATCGTATGACATATGTTTGAGCCCCTTTATCCTTTTGGTGAGGAACTTTTGGGGTCTTTCCAACTGCTGCAGGTGTCGGGTAAGGTACATTCTGAATGGGGCGTTGTACTCAATCATTGGTCTGATAAGTGAAGAGTACAGGGGTACAATGACCTCTCCTGATCTGGATGTGAATCCCTTCATGATCAGGTGGGCAATGTAGAAGGTCTTCCTAACCACTTTGGCAATGTGAGTGTCAAAAGAGAGGTTACTGTCAACTTGGGTCCCCAGGTCCCTGATAACTTCTTCCGTGTTTAATGGATTACCACCTATGTGGTAATTAGGGGTTACCTTGTTTTTCCCAAAGGGTATGACTATACATTTTTGGCATTTAGCTTAAGGCCATGGCTCTGGCACCAGTTATCCATTTCTATGAGACCTTTCTGGAGGATGTCTGTGTCTGATGGAGTGTCAATTATGGTGCCCAGTTTGCAGTCATCTGCAAATTTTGTCAGCCACAATGCCCCTATGTTTGCCTGCACTTCAGAAAAATAAATGCCGAACAAGAGGGGGCCCAGGACTGAGCCCTGTGGGACACCGCTCATGACCGGCTTAGAGTCTGACATGGCACCAGCAACTCTAACCCTGTGTGTTCTGTCCTTGAGCCAGTTTGCAACCCATCTTGTGACATATGGGTTTACATCTAAGATGGTGAGCTTTTCTATGATGCCCGAGTGGGGTATTGTGTCGAATGCTTTTGCTAGGTCAAGGTAGGCTGTGTGAACTGCCTTACCCTCATCAATGGCCTTAGTGACTGTTTCAAAAAAGTCGACCAAGTTCAACAAAGCCAAATTGGGTAGGATCCAGTGTCTGTAGGTCCCCAATGTCTTTATTTATGAGTTCCATTATGATCCTCTCCATAGCTTTGCAGACAAGGCTCGTCAAGCTTATGGGGCGGTAATTTCCAGGGTCCGTAGAAGCACCGCCTTTGTGGAGTGGGACCACAGTTGCCGTACGCCATTCTTTGGGTACGTATCCTGTAGTAAGGCTAAGATTAAACAGCAGCCTTATGTGTGGGTTTAGTTCCTCATTGAGTTCGTGTAGCATACAGCCGGTGACACCGTCCGGTCCCATTGATGCTGTGTTTTTTGCTTTAGAGAGAGCAGCTCTCACCTGGGCATCTGAGATGTTTGGGAGGCTAGACTCTGGTGGGATAGATATTTCTCCTTTTGGGGGAGGGAGGGAGAATTTGCACTGAACCTGTCTGCCAGAATGTTGGCAATGTCTGTGGGTTCAGTGATTTTTTATCATTTTGGACTAATTCTGAGCATATCTGGGAGTTTCCACCCAGGTTTCTAACATAGCTAAAGAAGGCTTTATGATTGTCTTTTGTGTCATTAGCGATTTTTCTCTCAAAGTTGGCCTTGGATGATTTTATGAGTGATCGTAGTTTTTGCTAGTATTGATCAGAGATGCCTTCCCATTTAGGGATTTTGCTCTGTCATGTAGTAGCTTTCTCCTCTTGTTGTAGAGTTTGTTTATGGCTGGAGTCCACCAGACCGGGCGCCTGCCTTTGGTGGAAAGGGTCTTGATTTTATTAGGGATTGCTTGATCCATACATTCCTGGAGGTGCTCGTAGAAGGCATTTGTAAGGGTTTCAGCAGCGTGGGTTGTGGTTTCCACTGGCTCGGGGCCTTGAAGGATACCACTCCAGTCTTAAGAAGTGTGAAGTTTGCTTTTGAGAAGTTCTTCACTGTGGTCTTTTTGCTGGGGGTGGGGCGGGATGTGGATCTCCAGTGAGATTAATTTATGGTCTGATCTCACCAATGAGGGATATACTTCCGGTGTGGAGCATTTTGTCCCCATGTTTGTGATGATCAGGTCTAGTATATTTTCTCCTCTTGTGGGAATGGTGACTAGTTGTTCCATAGCATTTGAGTTTATGAACTCAAGGAACCTTTGGGCTAGGGTGTTGGGGCTTGAGTAATGTTCCCAGTCTATGTTTGGGTAGTTGAAGTCACCCAATATGATGGTGTTTGGAGAGACATTTATACTCTCCAGTGTCTTCAGGAAGGCTGTGTGGGTTTCCTGAGTTTGAGAAGGTGGTCTGTAGCATGTTACAAACTGTAGGGGCATCCCCTTTGGGAAAAACCCGGTTCCCATGAATTACCACATCGATGGTAGTCCACTGAACACAGAAGGCATTATAAGAGATATGGGAACACAGGTTGACAGCAACCTCTCTTTTGATCACCACATTGCCACTGTGGTCAGAAAGTCCTTCTATGTGGCACATCTCATTACTAAGGGTTTTGCAACCAGGAAGAAAGAGGTCATTGTCTCCCTCTACTCTTTCCTCATTAGGCCAGTAATCGAGTACAATGCCCCATTTGGTATGTACCTCACTAGACACATGCAACAACTGGTAGAGGCTGCAAAAGTACCTCACAAAGAGGATCCTAGGCCTTAAACATTTGTCCTATATGGGCAGACTCAAAAAACTGCAACTATTCTCTGTCTCGTATCACCTACATAGAGGTGATCTCTGCTTGACTTACAAAGCCATGCCTAACCCAGCTCTGTTAGAAATGCTACATCTAAAGAAATCACAATCCCTCCACACCACACTCTGCAGAGACCTCAACCTCATAACCACAATCAACAGAACATACTGAAGGGACAGGTTCATAACCCAGAGACTGTCCATGCTATGGAATAGATTTCCCATACATGTCAAGCAGAGCACCTCACTGACCTTCTTTAAGAGAAATCTCGATGAGTGGATGGAAAATAGAAAATTCACCCTGGGGATAACTCCAGTGGCTCTACTCGACAGAGGCACTGGGAACAAAGGTCGGGTGGCATGATGCCGGGGTAATCCTATGGCTAGGCTTGTAAAGGCCCCAGGGCCATTAGCCTAGTGCACACCTATGAACCTATGAACAAACCTTCATCAACCAAGGCATTCAATAAAAAGAACATCTGGTTAAACATCCTCTCCTTCCCACTTTTCATACTAATTATATATATATATATATATATATATATATATATATATATATATATATATATATATATATAAATCTTTATAGAAATATATATTTCATTAATTATTTTCTCAAACAGGTATTGCTTATTCAGGTACACAGCCTACTTGCTTACCACAAACAAACATATTTACAATATGTGGCAGTTTCAATATAGTGACTATGGGCTGTTACTTCTGGCAGTTCACCATTATAAAGTATTGGCAACATAAGTGATCCTTAGCTTACTGGTTGATGTTTGGTTATAACAGTGATGTTGAGTTAGCTCAACAGTTAAAGTACTTGCCTTTCATAGCAGAAAGTAGATGTACTGTGACCTATTCCTCCAGGAGGTGCTTTTGTTTCATTTGCACTATGCAGAGCACATTGTACCAGTTGGTGTGTGTGTATAGGGGGGCCAGGGGCAAAAGCAATGTTGTTCTGTGATTGAGACATTCCTGGAGCCCAAATCTACTGAGGTTTTATGTAGCTGCATACCACAGGCAGGGTCGCTTTTATAGTACACAGGGAAGTATCTATGATATGCTAAAATATAGTTCCATGTGCAAACATATCTGTGTGAAGCAGACCTTTCAACACACAGAAACTGTGTATTAACTAGGACATAAGGTTAGAAGCAATGCTGCTGCCATTATGGCCCAACAGGTAGCACAATTGTGTTTTATGTCTCAAAATCTATAGATTCTGGGTTTAATTCATAAAAAAGGGTCCTTTCTTCTCTTCTCCCTGTAGCACATGCATTATACAAAGGGAGGGGCACATTGGTTGCCAAGACAAGGAAATGTGTTTCTATAGGTATTATACATTTGTTACTGTTTGATGTGTTTCCTGGTGTACCACACTTAATTCTAAGATCATATAATTTACTGCTTATATAGTACTGTATGTAATTGCATGTTGCATTTCTCTTCACCACCATTTTTTTTGCTATCCTTTCAGTTGATTACCTTTCTTCTTGGTTTGTTTTGTTGTTTATTTCCATTTGTTTTCATTTTTATACAGACATATACACAGCACTCAGCAGACCACAGGCACCAGCAATACCTCCCCCATTTCAACAACAGGCTGCAGGGGTTGTTTCTGAATCTGGAAAAAAGGAAGTGGAAACAGATAAGCCCCTGAGCCCTGCCCCTATTGGGGCTTCACTGGGAAGGTCTGCTGTGGCTCCAGTCAGTTGCTTTGCCAGGGTTCACAAACCATTCGTGCAGAGGAGTGAGCTTGTTACGTTGGCTGGGAAGCTGGTGGACCAGTGTCCTGATGCCCACACTGACTACCTGGAAAGAATTTCTTGTGGCTTAGAGAGTCATGTGTCTACCCTGCACTGCTATCAATATCACAGCCAGAGCCCAGTGGTGAGAGTGCCCAAGGTGGGGTTTAATCTCCCACTGGATTCCATATTCCTACCCTATTCCCCATCCCAGTGTTCCCCTACCTTTTGTATCTATACACACCCATGCTTGCCCAAAAGTTCTTGTCACCACTGTCTTTCCTCTGCTTGTCTGATATCTTTTACTCCAATGTGCTGCCCCTCCCTCAGTGTGACTGCACATACCTTGTCAGTCTTGTCTGCCTTCTATGTTTGTATGCACCTGCTGCCTACCGTGGTCCTCTTACCTTCCTTATACCTTCCTTACTTCGTTCCCCTACTTACCTTCTCCTTATCTATAGAAAATGGGAACCTGCATCCCCAACAAAGTGACCATACTTTTCCTATGAATATCCTGTTCATTCCTTAGCATTTTCCCTTACATGCTTCCTCTTCTTGCATACCCCTTTGTTATAACTTTTCCATATTCCCATTTCCTCCTTTTAATTAGATCAAAAATAGATTAAACCACCCAGTACTAGCCCTCCATCTTCCATCTTTCTACTTCTGATTGCACAAGAGTGCTCTGAGTTGTATCAAGGCATGTACAAGAACCATATTCACTAAAGCATCTAGCCACTCACTGTGAATGCTACTCATGAATACATATTGACATCACAGTCCGTGCTCTGGCTGTGGAAGATATTTAACAAGTTGCTGCCTTCACACTGCTTTTCTACACTGTTTATTCTTTATGAGATTCATCTAGCTTTATAGGTAGACAGTGGCTGGCTTGGTATGACTTCAGCCATGATGCTTGTACTGGAGTAATTTTTAATTTGCCTTTTTACTTCCACTTCCAACAACCTGTCAAATTTTCCTTGATTTGAATTAACTATATATAAGGTAAATACTTAGGCAATTCCCTTAGCCTGGCCATCACTTCCTCTGTATTCATTAATTTAACATCCTGCCATCAAGGGACACCTTCAGTACAGCAGGGAATATTAATCTGTATTTTCAACTTTAGCATTCCTTCATGACCTCAAAAAGCTGCAGACTGGGCTGAAATGTAGGCTCTGAGTAATCCCAATGCAGAAAAACAGGTTTGATACAAAGCTTGTTCCTTTTCATGCTACATCACAAACTGAACCACAACAACTCCATGCTTCACACTCTTCCTGTTAGAATTAGCTAGTGAAAGTCTATTATACAACTCCCCCCATTAATATTAAAAATGTGCACACTGATTGGTCAGCATGCACATTATAAATCAGAGTTATAGCAATGGAAAAAGGTCCGGTCGCCCGGACTTTTTCCATTACTATAACTCTTTTTTCACACTGTTTTGCTATGTTAAACTCCTTTAACATAGCGAGACAGCTTAAAAAAAAACAACGGAGAATCTCCGTTGCTTTTTTAAAGCTGTCTCACTATGTTAAACTCCTTTAACATAGCGAGACAGTTTGTAAAAAGCCACGGAGATCTTGCTTTCTCCGTTGCTTTTTTCAAAACTCTCTCGCTATGTTAAATGGGTTTAACATACCAAGACAGCTTTAAAAAAAGCAACGGAGATTCTCCATTGCTTTTTTTAAAGTTGTCTTGCTATGTTAAACCCATTTAACATAGCAAAAACAGTTTGTAAAAAGCAACAGAGATCTTGCTTTCTCCATTGCTTTTGCCCACAGTTCTGATGTACTGTGTAGGCATACCCATGCGCAGTACATCAGAACTGCAGCAGAATACCAGACAGCTGCGGAAGGGCAGCAAGGAGGCATTATATAATGCCATTATTTAAGAAAAGTAATCATTTATTTTCTTAAATAATATCACTGTATAATAGCAATAACCCACTTCTGGGTGTGAGTAATGCTGGATTTACCCATGGTTGGCTTTGTTTGGCCACTCGGGCTTTGCCCTCGTGACCAAACCACGCCAACCGTGGGTAAATCCAGCATTACCCACACCCAGGCGTTGGTTATTGCTATAATAACTTCCTCCATTTTAGTTTTAACAAAGTTTAACAGATCTACACCTTCTTCTCTTTCCAGTACACCAATCAATATGAAAATCTCCTAAAGATTATACCGTCCATTTAAATTAACTGTTGCTCTGCATAACTCATCTGACTAAGCTTCCAATGCCTTTTTATAAAAATCAATACCTTGCAGTGTCAGTGGCACAACAGATAGCCCACCTTCCTTTGATGCAGAAGGATGTGGGGTCTATTCCCACACCAGGGGCAGGGATCATGGAAACTGTAGTGGGACATGAAGGGGTTGCTGTACTCCTGAGTATATTGTCCTTCAAATGAGGCATTAATCTGGGGCCCCATCTGCCTGAGTCAGTGGTAGCTCAGATGAATGTAAAAGACCCCGTGACACCTCTCAAAAATAGTAGGGGTCCTGTATTCATATACAAAATATGTACAAATATATAGATATACAAATACACGGTTACAATTTCCTTCACAATCATGCTAAATTTTCTTCCCTATTAGATCCCCCACTCCTTTTTCCATAACCACCATCTGATTTTACTTAATATTGTTGTTAAAATCCATTTACCATTAAACATAATTTCCTTTATTCTTTCATTCCATACAATCCATATAACATAAAATAACCTTTTGTCTGTTCTTTTAACATATTCTTTACTTCTATTCTTACTATATCCATATTTATACAATATCCATGTTTATTTTATCCACTTCTTTTATGTCTTCAAAAATCCTCTTTGCATAGTTTCCCTGTAACTTTTTTACTCTTTAACATTTCAAAAACGCGTTCTGAAGTTTCTTCTTCTTGACAGTATAAACATATCCCAGGATTCAGCAAGCTCTGCACTATATGCAGGAATAGTGCAAGAGCTGTTGCATGCAATATGGCCGACGAGCGATCCAGGAATGAGCTCCCAAGACATGCATGAGGGCTGCAACACTATTCCTGCACGGACATAGAACCTGTATGCTAATTACCCCATTTGCAGGTGAAAACCATCCCAATGAGGTGAATTAGTGATCCAGGAAGCATGCAGGCGTCTGTCCAGGAATAGTGTAACCTGCAGAAATGTATTCGGTTACTAACCGAATACATTTCTGCAAATCACAAAGTGGACGCATGACAGCTCCAAAGAAAGCATGTATTCAATGTAGTAGGCATGACAATGGCCAAATATATGGCCATTGGCATGGTAAATAGTTGCAAAATTATAAAAAATAACTTTTATTATTTTTTGGCCAATTTCGGACGTTTAAGCATAGGGCAACGGTGCGCAAATGGCATCAGCCTGAAAATAAAAAAAAAGCTGGAAATAAGCTTTTAAACAAAAATCAGCGTTCTGCCATAATAGTCAATGGCGTACAGAAGACAACAGAAAGTTGCGGTGGTGCAGCAGTAGCGTTGTTGCCTCACAGCAAGAGGTTCTCCGTTCGATTCTCAGCTGGAGCACCTTCTGTGTGGAGTCTGCATGTCCTCCCCACGGTCGAGTGGCGTTCGAAAGACATGCGTAGAATGGGTGTGCCTTCGCTGAAGGTTGGGTGTCGAGCTGGCACCTTGGCACCCGCAAAACAAAATCTACTGCCAATCATTAGCGGACCGGAGTTCCGCTGTGGCGACCCCTAACCAGGAAAAGCCGAAAAAAGAAGAAGAATGCAGAAGACAACAATACCATTGAGTAGTGGTTCCTAAGGGGGAAGGCTGAGTGTCAGCCTTGTAACCATGTATTAGCAGTCAGTTTTATGCAAATGAGGGGACTGATACTGAATCACAGATTTCCCCTCAGTGTTAGCTAGCACCCAACCATGTAAGTGCAGCAACACCATGGTGCAAGCCTAAGAGGTAGATGACTTTATGAGGGGGAGTGTCATGCATGCTGTAAGCTTACTGACAGCTAAGGGAAGGTGTGTGTCTGAGGCTGCCTAGCATTGTTTACTTTTAAACAAAAAAAAAAAAAAAAACAGGAAATAGCAGCATGGCACTGGGTATGCACATCAAAGGGATTGGGAAGGGGGGACAGGAAAACAGGAAGCCAAAAGGAGAGAACTAGCAGGTGATATCAGAATCAATCAGCATCAGCAGCAGGCACAGCAGCAGCCCAGCTCAGCTCAGCCCACAGCACACTACTATAAACTATGCAAACACCTCACTCTGGTTTTCCCACAAACTCTACACCCAGACAAAACTAATAGGGGGCTGCTGTTGCTCTCATACATCAATATGTGGAAGAGACCAACCTACAGTGAGGAGGAAAAAAAGAAAAAAACCAGACAGGGTAACCTAGGGGGGGCATGAGCATGAGCTGAGAGAGTGGGATGGTGGACAGGTGGGACACACAGCCTACAGTTGATTTGAGCTGTGCCACCACACCTCACACAGAACCAACAGAGAACCCATCCCAGTGGATACGAGGTATGTATAGGCTTAAGAATACTTCCAAAGGCACCAATTATGATATCATCAAAAGAAAGATTAATAAACTTGAAAGCGGCATATGTGACTATAATAGTGGCTATGCCTTTAAGAACCTAGCTAAAGGTAACCAACAGAGGCGGCAATGTGTGGGCGGAACTAATTCAAAACACAGCGTTTCCTTTGCATCGTCAGAAGCAGTTAGAAAGAGGAGTACAGACAACAACAGAGATGGACAACATCAGAGGTATGATAACCTCCAGAAACGGACTAAATATTGATGTTTATAATATATTGTCATCATTAGATGGTGCTGCAATGAATAATTAAAGCAGTTTTGTTGTAAATTTATCTGGCTACACTTTAAGTGAATGTGAGATGGCCGTATTAAATTGCGGTTTGAAGTTTATACCTACTGCTCTTCCTAGGAAGCATGTCACCTATATTGAAATTTTTCAATTAATACGTAAATTACATCTATGTGATTTCTTTGAAAGGGATATGTATACTGAAGTTTTGGATGAACATAGTGATTCAGACTCTGGTGATGTTTTTTTTATATGTGATTCTTCCCTATCGGATTGTAATGATGAAGTAAATGCTTATTGTTTATTAGACACTGTGAAGGTACCAGTGGTACATCATTCAGTGGATGATATTTTTATGAAATTTTAGGGTAATAAAAATACTATATGTTATAATTTAAGTAAAAGAGAGTGGCAAACTTTGCAAAATATGAGCAAGAGAAAAGATTTAGTTATTAATACATTTTATTCAATATTTAAAAATGTGTATGGACCATTTAAATATGAGAGATGTATATAAAGTATCTAGTATTGTTGAATATGAACAAGCTGTAAAAAATTTTAAAGACATTTTATTAAGAGGTTTTAGACTTGGATATTTGTCTAAAAAGGATTTAGATGTGAAATTTAATACAGATAATTGTACTTTGGCTAAATTTTATTGTTTACCCAAAGTACATAAATAGCAGCTAGTAATTATTCCTTGCATAATATTGGAATTATGTTGCATTGTTATCTAACTAAATTTGTAATAACTTTAGATTCCTACATAAAATACTCCTTTGACTTTTTAGATAAGATTAAATGTGTGTTTTGGGAGAAAGATTATTATTGGATTACATTAGATGTTAAGAGCCTGTACACAAATATTAAGCATTCAGTAGGCACTGAGTCTCTTAAATTCTTTTTGGGTGACAGTTCAGTTTCAAATTATGTTATTGAATTAATTTATTTTAGTTTAGTCAATAATTATTTTGAATTTAATCAGGTAATTTATCAGCAGATACAAGGTACAGCTATGGGGGCTGCTTTTGCCCCAATGTATGCCAACCTGGTTATGGGATATTTTGAAATTACTTTTTTATATAGATTAGAGTTTTTTAGAAAGTATGTAATTAATTATTTTAGATTTATTGATGATTTGATTTTTTTATGTAAAGGGAGTAAATCATTAATACAAGATTTTGTTAATATGCTAAATTCTAACCAGCTAGGTTTGAGGTTTGAAGGTTTACAAAGTGGTAGTTCTGTTATTTTTCTGGATCTAATCCTAAAAGGCAATATTAGAGAGGGAAAAATCATTACTAGTATACATAGAAAATGTAGTGATGATGGCCATTTTTTGGATGGACGTAGTTGCCATCCAGCTCATATTTTGAACTCCCTTCTCTATGGAGAGTTATTAAGAGTCAGTAGGTTACGTAGTGAATCTGATATTCTAGAAAAAGAGATTTTTAATTCCTGTCAGATGTTTAAAAATAGGGGATATGCTCTGGAAGTCATTAAAAATGCTCTAGAGAAGTTGTGTTTTTCAGAAATGGATAAAAGAAATAGTAGGGAACATAGCAGCAATACACTGCAGAGAATAATAAATGAAGACGGTAGGAAAATGTATTTTGTTACCTCTTATAATATACTATCGGATGAGATTATAGCTATTATAAAATATTATTGGCCTTTTTTGATGGATGGAAGATATAAATTAAAAAATGTATGGCATGCACCCTTGATTTCTTTTAAAAGAGGCCGCAATTTAAAAAATATGTTAGTACATGCAACTTTTTCCCTACCTGATGTAAATGTGGGAAGTGAGGTTGGTAGGTTGGGCACCTGGGCATGTGGACATTGTTCAGTTTGTTCATATGTTACTAGATTTTTTGATAAAATTAATGGTTTGAAATTTAGACCGGTAACAGAGTTTACTTGTAATGCTGTAGGCATTATTTATGCACTTAAGTGTCCCTGCAATCCTTTCTATATAGGTGAGAGTAAGAGGTCATTTAAGGTCAGATTGCAGGAACACATTCGTGATATTAAAAATAACAAGATAGAAAGTCCTATTGCTATTGCTTCCCATTTTAATTCTGTACATGGGGGAGCTTATTCAGAATTGAGAGGTTGTATTCTCGAACAAATTAAAGCAACAAATGTAACTTGTTTAAAGAATAAGCTACTATTCAAAGAAGCAGTTTTTATTTTAAAGTATAACATTTTAACACCTGGTGGATTAAATCAAGAATGCAACTGGAAATACTTATTGTAAAGAATTAATTGTATTAGATTGTTTAATTGTTTTAATTGTTTAATTGTTTTTTCTAATTAATGCACCTTTATAAGAGGTGTTCTTTTTTACTATTGTTATCTCCTGGAAGGCTTTATGCCAAGGCGCTAGAAAGGTTTTGTGCTTTTATTAAAGGATATATTACTGGCCTTTGTTGTTTGGATATTTTTCTGTTCTGCATTTGGTGGTTTTGAAAATCACAGCAGATACACTGACATGGTAGGAACCCAGGGAATGACACCTCTCTCTAACTTGCACATACAGTAAAAGGGATGCCAAACATGACACTACCTGTGCTTTACCATGTATAGGGAGTGTACTATGTGCATCAACATAGTCAGCCCCCCAGCACCATCCTCAATATTGGCACAGCCACAAGTAACTCACTCTTCCTATCAATTGCTGAATGGAGTAATATGTTCTGCTAGTTGTAGCTATGGTATGGATGTGAGCATGCAAGGGAATTGGGTGACTGAATGGGATGGCAGCAGATAGTGGACAACTATATGGGCAACATGGAATCCATAACAAATACTGGTGTCAACAAAGTAGGCAGTACTAAAGGTGACAAATCCCACTGAAGTACATGTGGTGGCCCAAATTTGTGTCCATAGGACACATACATGCATGTCAGTGAGGTTCACATACCCAACAACAGCCCCAGCCAGCAGGACAGGTGTAGATGACCATAATGAAAGGCTGTGCTAAGGCGTCCAATTAATGGCAATGGATAACAGCCCCCCTCCAGACCTACACAGATAGACTACAACAGGTCAGGCAGTTGTATGTTAGTTCTGCAGGGTATGAAGTCTGAAACTGAAATGTAGGTCAATAAAACCTAAGATCTGTACTCTGCTGATATGCCTCTAGTCTGCTGGACAGATCAGAATACAAAATGGAATGGAAGCCAACAGAGTACCTGAAATACCAATACAGTCAAAGCAAATGTTTACTGTTATCAGGTGTGCCTCCCCCAATCCTATGTAGAAATGCAGTAACATATATGAGTAGCGTTAATAACAGTGGAGCACAGATTACCTGAGCTGGCACAATTTTCAAGATAGATTGTTGCATGTGTACAATATTCAGGGCTCTGTGTCTTAGGTTGTTGTGTGTTGTACATTGTGTGGAAGTGGTCAACATGTAGGCATGGAGGGTTATGTCCTGGTGGGCTATGGCCACTACTGTTGATGACAGGGCCATGTTCTGACAACTGCAGTGCCAAACACAGTGCATCACAGCAAGACCCAATTCAGCAGTCATCCATACTCATTATTCAGATGTCAGTATCTGTCACCATCTGAAAGATGGACATGCCATGAGTGTGGGCCCATGCATACACACAGTACACAAGTGGAAGCACCCTAGACAGAGTACATAAAATGTAACTGTCAACTGCACACAGGTTTGGAATTGTACATGCAGGTTAGCAGCACATTAGTTGTCTGTGTAGTATGGAATACTGATGTAGTCTGGCCAAACACTGGCAGACCACAAAAGGCACAGTTATGAAGTAATGAGAGAATGCCTATGTCCCCACACAAGGGAGCATAAGGGGGAATGCCCCAGGTATATCTGTGAGTCAGCTGCAAGAAGCCTCCATATCACACATGCACTCAGCTCACCTCACCATCGTCCACAGGTTTATCACAGGTCATATCCCTGCTGTTGGGAATAAGTACAGCATGACCCCCACTTCTGTATGGGAATACCCACAGAATGTAGCACTCTGAAGCATGTCCTATGCAGGTGTGTCCCTCCCTAGATGTAAGCAGCACCCTGTCAGCATCCAGACCAATGGATTAATATGGGCAAGAACTATTGTCATTAACACCTTGCACACTTCCCCTGTCACCCCAGGGGAATCCACTGGCTCACAGTCTGGGACTGTAGGAGTGACAGAATGCACTGGCCTGCTACAGATGGCCTGCATCACTATCAAATGCCCTACAGTCCTCTGTCAAAGGCCTGTGCCTCACCCGTACTGCCAGTGTATGTTATCTCATGGAGTCCCAAATAACAACATAACACAGTCCAGAGAACACAAAAGCAAGGCCATGTCGACAAATCCCAGTAGCATGCCCACCATGTCCTACTGCCTGCTGGCCTACCTGGAATGGATTCACACACAATACAGAAGGTTATACTGGGCATGCTCTCCTACACTTAGATGAATGACCCATGTCACACACAAAATACAGAAGGTCATACTGGGTATGCTCCAACACTTAGAGAAATTAAGCCCATGTGTGACAACAACATATATCAATCACTTTTTTTTTTTTCCCTCATCCTATAGTGTCTGTGGTGGTTGTTGTGACTGTGTGTAACATGATAGTAAAAAAAGTAAGCGTTCATCTCATCTAGCATCCAGTCCTGTAAAATATATAAAGTTGTGTGTGTGCAAGTGTTGTGTGTGTTCCCAGAGTGTGTTTCATACATGGGTAGCATCCCAGGTTATATGTAGTCACACGTGCATTTATTGTATCAGTACGTTACTACTGTTAACAGTGCTTTCCCAAGTAAGAGTATATTGCAGATTGTAGTACTGGAACCATACACCCCTGCATGCAAATCTGGACTCTGAGTACTGACTATCGTGTTCTTGGTGTGTGAGCTGTGTGTTATTAAGTACTTGCTACTGGATATTGATCTGATATGTGGATATTAACTGTAGACTACTATGTGTATAGGACATGTCAATGAGGGCTGCTGTCATGTAATAATGGCATACCTATCAGTGTCAGATGTCTGTCTGTCAAATTAATCCTAATGCATAACCTGTTGGCTAGCTGATTTCTGTCTGTCCTCTGTATAGATGTGCAGATGTTAGTTATCCTTCTGGGCTGCTCAAAGGCAATCTATGCTTAACTGATACTGGCATGTCTGCTCAGCTGTGCTATGAATGCCACAGCTAGAAAACCCAACCCTGTATGCACCACATGCCATGGATACCTCAAGTAGACTACCACAGTCAACAGAACATGCTTGGGTACAGGTCTCCAACTCAGACACTGGCCATGTTATGTAATATATGTTGCATATATGTCAATTGGAGTACCTCATTGGCCCTCTGCAAGAGACAACCAGATGATTGGGTGCTGCATTTAACTGTTACCCTGAGGATTACTCACATGGCATCAGTTGATAGATGGCCTGCTGACAAATGTCAGGTGACATGATACCACTGTACATACATCCCCTACTCTTCTCATCTCTCCATGGACAATATCCTGGTACACACCTAGGAACACCTGCACCTATGGACACCAGTACAGACAAATGTGTCAGTGTGCATTGCTGAGAATAACAGTGTTTGTGTGTTTGTAAACCTGCAGTTGATAATACCTGTGGACCTTCTCACACACTACACAGGCCCCCATTGCTATAGTTAGAAATGGCTGCTGCTGTAATGGACATTAAATGTACCTTGTTACACTCTTCACCCTACGGGCTACCTGGACCTTGCAGTACGAGCTCAACACTGTTGTACAAATGGCTAGATAGGCATGGGTTACCCTCTGAGTACTGGCAAGTGTGTGTATGTGTGCAAGTGTGTATATTTGTAGGATACAGCATTCTGAGGCCACATTCTCCAAATACAACACACCTGGTCATACAGTATAAGGCATAGTGATGCTGAGAGCCATGACAAACTATCACCCTTCTATCCCTGTGCTATGTACAGTAAATGCATATCCCTGTAGTAGCACTGATGAGATAGACAATTTGTTGTATTGCAGTCCTGGTCAATGTGTGATTGTGGGTATCTCAGAGCATTATCATGGGTTTCAGTGAGTAAAATATCCAATGTGGATTGTGGGTGTTGGGTATACTGTCTTTACACCATGGTACTCCCAGTACATGTCCCAATGTCTACTGTATAAGGACCACTGTCACCATCAAACATACAGGTAACTGAGTATACTATCCAGCCCAATGATGCATGTCCTGTGTGCAAATTACCAGTAACAGAACAGACTCACTGAAAAGTTAGTTGGCACTGATAAACCCATGTCTCTCAGATATGTCTATGACTGTTATGTGTTTGTCAATGTGTATATGACAGTATGGCATACTATGTATTGTCCATTAACACCCAGTACATCCCCCATTACCATACTGTACAAGGCCTGGTCATGTTTCTCCCTTAACAAGACTCGGGACACACCTCATCCTAAAGGCTGTGTGGTGAGTGCAATTAAGGCAAAGCACATTAGTAGCAATAAGTACCTAGGTAGGGGTCCTACTGTCAGTGTTGCCATGTATGTGTGTGTGTGTGTGTGTGTGTGTGTGTGTGTGTGTGTGTGTGTGTGTGTGTGTGTGTGTGTGTGTGTGTGTGAAGGGACCTACTTCATTTTGCAGAATATACATGTCCCAGAAGGTCATCTGTCCAAGAACTGACTGGCAAATGCTAACATTTCAAAGGAATCATGTCATGGAAATTCATTTCATCAAAACTAGTAGTAGATGTGTACATGCCCTCTTCCCCACTGTATAGCTGTAAATTGATACTGTAGTTGGTATATATAGTTGGCTGTCAATGTTGTGGACACAGCCACCCTCATTGGGATTATTTTTGTGTGTATCTCCATGCTTACTCTGCTGTAATAATGTACAGTGTATGTTAACAGGTTAAGTAGTCGTCACTCACACTATGTGCGGCTCTACACCACCCCACACCCTCCAAAGTGTAGGGCTGTGCCACCCATACCAGCAAACCTATGTTTACCAATGCCGGGATTGCACTACATTTGGGAAGGGGACATATACCCTACCAGTACCATCATCAATGACATTAAAGTAGCAGACTGATTATTTACTGATGTGATGTTTTGCCTATTATGTCTTGGTGGAATTACATAGACTAAAATGGGTTCACTGCAAAATTAAGTACATCCACGTGTACAGTATTCTCTGTGTATGCATCAACACCAAAACCTCTGTGTGTGTGTGTGTGTGTGTGTGTGTGTGTGTGTGTGTGTGTGTGTGTGTGTGTGTGTGTGTGTGTGTGTGTGTGTGTGTGTTATACACAAACATGTGGTGTGTGCCACCCAGTACACTTACCATTGTCCACTGTGGAAAGGCTGCTGACATCAGCCACCATGCACTCAAATGTATACAGCCCTCAGACCTATCAGCCATGTGGCACATGCAGTAACTCTTATACAGACCTGTTACTTGTGTTCAGCTGTACCCAGGATATGGCACAGTCAAGGTGTCACCACAGTGCCATACCCCTTGTAGAAAACAAAAGCAGACCAACATCCTGCTGAAACATAGACACTTACAACACAAACTGAATACATTATGGATACCACTATCAGTCAGTGTTAATAACAGCTATAATGCATCATGGCTGGACAGCTACACATCCTGACATGTAAGCATTAAACTTTCCTGTTGAAAACATGTTACACAGCATTAAATTGCTACACCTTAGTAAATTCACCCTGTGCAGTACAACCATATTAGCCTATCCCTGCATCGATGGTATGGATGACAGGGATGTGGCACAGGTATCATCATATGCACAGCTTACAGTTTATTAGTTTTTGATTAAATTATTAATTTGATAAGAATTTTGTTTCATAAATATTTAATGTGTTTGTGCTTTAAAAAGATGCAATCACAAGTTAATTGATTGTTGATTAATTAATTGATGTCACTATATATATAGGATGTATTACATTTATAAATTGTTCCACTGAAGGCGAATTGCAAGGTACCAGAACGAATGGATTATTAAATGGAATTATATTCATCCTAGAATTGGTTTCCTTCCTTCCTTTTGCTTTGGACTTTTGATGTTTTTGTGATCGAGGTTGTGTTGTGGGTTTGCCATTGACCTAGGCTGAGCTAATTGGTTGAAATCATGTATGTTTGTGTGTGTGTGTGTGTGTGTGTGTGTGTGTGTGTGTGTGTGTGTGTGTGTGTGTGTGTGTGTTAAGGAGTTTTGCTTTTAATTGGGCTGTGCAGATGTGGTGTGTGTGTAGGTATGGAGGTGCCCTAGCTGTGTTGGTGATGTGTGTGTGTGTGTGTGTGTGTGTGTGTGTGTGTGTGTGTGTGTGCACACAGTTTGGCCATATGGCTGCCCTATACAGGGGTTCATTGGACAGGTGCAGACCGTACATGGCAGGGTGTGTAGTTCACCGTCTCCAGACATGGACACAAGAACTGTGCCTGACAGGGATTCCATGGGCACTACCGGGTACAAGGCCAGATATGCTACTCTTCCCTGAAGATGACAAATATCTGCTGGATCCAGGTCCCTGTTGGGACTGGCCAGGGCCATGTGCACATGGCCTGCTGTGTTGTGGTGTAGACAGCACCCCCTCTGCAGTGCTGGTGCTGGTACTGCCACTACAGGAGTGGCTCTGTCTTGTTGCACATCCACAAAGACCTCACCTGTTGGTATTGCTGACCTATGTCCATGTGGCTGTTGACCTACTCCCACCATATGCTCTAACACGGACAATGTATGGTCGAGGATTCCCACCATATCACCCAACCTTCTATCCAGGACCACAGATCACAGATGTTGTCAATAACAGAAGAATGAGTAGCCCTCTGGAGTCTCAGACCCTGTCTGGTACAAAGTTCCATACATGTCTGTGCCTCCATGACGGCCCAAAACATACGTCTGGTGACACCTGCTGTGGCACTTCTGCCAGGGGCATGATGGTCAGCAGCCCTCATATGATCACCCCAGTACATCTGCCTATGTGGTACCTTGCTGGTCATTTGGCTATGGCTGCTGTGTACAGACACACTTGCCATAGTCCCCACACTGTCCTGTCCCATGCTACCACCCACCAACTGTCCCTCATCTATTGCCACTGGTGATGGGGTATGTATAGGCTATGTGACTGGATGCAGGGATGGGGTGGGGTGGATAGCAGTGGGATGTCAACCAATGGCACAGTTTCTGCCCCTGACAACCCCACCTGTGCCTCACCATACCTATCATCATTGTCAGATTCTGTATGGACACTAACATCAGTTTGCCTGCAGGAGGGACCCTGACCCACCTCTCCACCTGTCTACAGACATGTGCACAAACACACACACACACACACTCACACACACACACACACACACACACACACACACACACACACACACACACACACACACACACGCTTACAGGTGAGGTGGCACAAAGATATTACACAGACCTCTCATTACCCAACTGTCAATATGCATGACATATGGCACTCAATAGCATGCATTACAGCTATACTCAATCCCTGTTACCAACATTATACATCTCTGTGATGCATAAGTTGTGTTAGTAGGTGATGCCCCTTCCCCTGGAACACACTGCACCCATGTACACAGTATTGCTGTGCACCTGTTCAGCACACTGCCATGTACTGTGCATCATATCTCACAAGTGTACACGCCATTGCTGAATGTGTATATGTGTGTCAGTTATGTTTTCTCTGTTGCTCAAAGCCCCTATGTGTTTTTCTGACACATACCTGGGTTGATATGAGGACAGATGTCAATAGTGAATGCCTGACATCCGATTTGCAGATCTCATCATCAACAGTGCATGTATGAACAATAAAATCCAATTATACTGACAATCTCCAAAGCTTACTGTGGTTATGAGGGGTGTACACACCCTTATTGACATGCCACCCTCTTCCCTGATATGCAGTGGGGCCACAATACTGCATATGTTAACATTACACACACCTGATATCTGACATATGACCTGTGCAATCAAATGCAGTATCAAACAAATGTGTTAATTGTGCAGATGTTGATTGGGATGCATACAATATGTGGGTTGCATAAGTGTGCACACCCTTAACATGATGGTTTGTTGCAGCATGTTAAGTGAACTACAGCAGTCACTATTCCTGGAAGGTGTATACTAGCATGGCCCATCTTCACTTGCTATTATTTGGTCACTCCACCCTACAAATGTCCCCCAACTCTACCAGCTTGCAAGGTCAGCTCAGGTGCACAGCTCTTGGAGGTCATACAGTGCTTTCAGTATTGCTGTGGAGTCAGGGTTATGTCTGGTACAATGCATGACCTTGACTGTGTTCAGATACAGCCATTTTTAGCGAGCTTTGGATATATGCTTCAGTTCACTGTTGTGTTTCAGGATGACACCCCTACCCATCCTTATGGGCCAAACATGAGTGTCATTTTGCAGTATCCCAAATTCAGAACACTATGTCAACCAGCCTAGCTCCTGCTAATGATCAGCAAACATACAGGTGTACACTGGCACCAGCAAGGTACAGATGAGGATAGTGGGCCTGAGGTAGAGTGAGGTGTTCCTTGTGCAGCACATGAATCTTTATTAATACTGTCTGTAGGTTTCAGCCTTGGTCTCAGTACACCATTACACATTGCAACACATGCCTTTGGGAGACTTGATGTTATGCATATCCTACCTGTAGAGCGCCCTGGATGATGTCTCCTGTGGAACAACTCTTCCATCTGATTACCCTAACCCATAGCCAACACTTATGCAGAGTCCAGTTAATTGTCGACACAGGTACTGCACAGGCAGTACTTGTAGACATTCCTGAAAGTCCCTCAGTGTTGTTGCATGTGTCTGGGCAGCCTCCATGACCAGTTTGCAACATATGTTATCATCTGTCTTGGATGGGTATCTGTTTATTTTCTACACTAATGGTGTCTCATACTTCATTGTCACATACATGCCTGTCTGCACTGTTTGCCATGGTATATGCAATGGCGAGGTAAGGCTATGTGTCCCACTCCTGAGTGCTACCTTTTCGATATTGGATCCATTCCATGGTTTGTAAGATGTGTGCAAGCTACACCTGCCTCTGTTGCAGGTGAGTGGGCAAATGTCATGGACATACTTCTTGGACAGTAAACCATTACTTGATGTGACACTGAGGACCCGTACTTTGATGGAAGGGGCATACTCAAGACATGTGAATGCTGCAGTACTTCAAAAGCTGTTTCCACAATATGTTATTTGGAGTGTGTGCACACATATGCTTCCATTGTTTGTGAAGGTATGTATTCCCCATATTTGTTGTCCTAACATAGCATTCCATCTTACACATTCATTGTTCATGTTAGGATCACATTACATGTTGTAGAAGTTGTGGAATGTGGTATTGTGATATGATGCCATGTAGATCTGTAACATTTGCCATTGTAATACTGGTATATACACTCACTGTTGTAGCCACTGTATAAGGGTAATGTAGGCCATTTGTCCCACCATTATGTTCATCTCTGTCCACACATCTTGCACTGACAGGTTGTTAGGTATATTGTAGGACTCTTGCATACCCTTCAGATATGCCACCATGGTGACCCCTGTGATGCAGTGCAGTTAACAGCAACAATAAGTGAACATGTACAGCATGCATTATGGGTAGGTGTGTTAAATGTGTGCATGGCAAATGCCATGGCCATAACATGGCCGGTATATTGGCAAACCTGAACAAAATACCTCCATACTCACAAGCTACAGGCTGCTGCCCCAGAGGTATTTCAGAAGGACCTACATAGTTGGTGAGAGATGTGATGTCAGTAGCCAATCCTGTGGCATTGGTACAGGGTGGAAGCAGCATTTCAGTACATCAACAGTACAAACCCACAGTACTACAGATTATGCACATCTGTTCATTACTACACTGCAGCGACTGACTATGTTACCTGACATATGCATGAAGATACTTTACAGATTAGGATGGATAAGCAACAGTGGTCTACTAATGTGCCCTGGCGCCAGACCTGCACGCTCCTTGCCAATTGTGTGGGTAGTACCCACTTCCACAATGCTATCTTCTGGTTCTTGATTTTGCTGGTGGGCTGGTGTCCCAAGGCTAGCGCGGAGCTCCTCCACATGTCAGTGGGGGCTGGATGGCATGAACCCACCTGTGGCTAGCTGGTCCCTCCTAACCGCAGCAACATGCTGACAGGCATGGTGGATGAGGTCAGTGCAACGATGTTGCACCTGCTCATAACTGTGGTAATGCAGGCCATCGTTTACCCTGTGGACGAGCTCATTCCACAGGGGAGTCCTCTCCTGCAGATCATGGGCAGTATGCCCAAAGAGGGTTCCATGGTGATGTACCGTGAAGTTGATGAGGATCGTATTCTCTTGTGGAGTGACCACCGGCAGTCACTCTCTTGACATGGTACCTGCAAGACATAAATAGGTAAAAAGGTCTGAGGACCTCATACTGCAAGGATATAATAGTTGTTAAGTGACATCTCTTCCCCCCACCATATCTGCATAACTAATCGTAACTCACACATCAATGGGTATGTTTACACCAAACCTACTGTTGGGACATATATCCTATTGTGCAACAAATATTGAAATGTGTTTCTATTCATGTTCCATGTTGAAGGACTGTCAGTGGTGGCCTCTTGCTAACAATGTAACCTGCATGCCATTGTAATGGCCACTGTGGTTCCATATATGCATGCATACTGTTATAACTAACCCTGGATTGTGTTGACTATTACTACCCACATATGTTCTAAAACTGCAACACAATAGCACATTTGGGAAGGCTGTTCCCAGCAGAACTACCTCTCCCACCTCATCTGGCCATGGCACCAGGCCACAGCACATCTGAGACCCAACCTGGGACCTCATAATCTGCTGGTCCTGCATGACCTTCAGGTGGAACCACCTCAGGGGATGGGGCTTGTCCCCCCCCCTGGGAGCATGCACTGAAAGGATCCTCTAACCTGAAGTCAGGTCCAGGGTCTGGTGCATAGGGAGTTCTGCAGAGAATTGTGGGATCTGCTACACCACCTTGAGGCCCTTGTGACACACATAGAGGTTCAACCTGCCCCTCCTGCTCAGCCCCCAGCACAGCCACCTTCAGGGCCATGAAGATGCAGTGGTAACTGCCCATGGGTGAGGAACTCAGTCCCACTGTTTCCATTTAGGGCTCATGTGCTTCCAATTTTCAAACACCCCTCCCTGTCCAAGGTGTTTACCCACCACATGTGTCATATACCATCCCTGTATGCTGTCTTGTCTGTCATGTCTGTCTTCTGAACCAACCTACCTCCCCATATATACCTACTATCCTTCCCTAACATCCCACTCTCACCTTAACACAAAAAGGGCAATCTGTTCCCAACACAAATTTCACACCATACATAACTGTCCATTTCGCACCCACTTACAACTGCTTATGGGTGCCTTAACACATTACATCCAAGTGACGCCCTCAGGTGTATCTGCAGTTAACTCCTACTGACGCCTCCAGGCATCACATATTGCTTATTCTTATTTGCATCTTCGTCTTCTTTCAGCTTTTCCCGGTTAGGGGTCACCACAGCAGATTATCTGTCTGCTCATGATTGGCAGTGGAGTTTTACAGTGTCAAGTTGCCAGCCCGGCACCCAGTCTTCCACAGAAGGCACACGCATGCACACACTCACACCTAGGGCCAATTTAGAGTGTCCAGTCCACCTACTGCATGTCTTTGGGATGTGGGAGGAAACCGGAGCACCCGG
The DNA here is from genome assembly GCF_019279795.1 of Protopterus annectens. Classification (NCBI taxonomy): domain Eukaryota; kingdom Metazoa; phylum Chordata; order Ceratodontiformes; family Protopteridae; genus Protopterus; species Protopterus annectens. The sequence goes on along the minus strand of NC_056744.1, from coordinate 1,360,949,642 downwards.
AGGAAACCCACGCAACCACAGGGAGGACATGCAGACGCCGCAGAGAAGACCCCCAGCCGAGAATTGAACTGGAGAACCTCTTGCTGTGAGGTGGCAACACTAACCGCTGCACCACTGTGGCTGCCCCACTTATTCTTATTTGCATCAATAATTCCAAAACCATACTATATACAAGGTTTTAAAAGATTTCATCGTAAAGCTTACACAATGGCACACTCAACTGCATTAATACTTGACCTCTGTGTAGTACAGGTAAACAGATATTAACTGTTGTTTTATAATATTAATTTATATGGATATCATTTTCACATTTTTCTAAATATCTCAACAAATGAGTAACAGAGACAGAAGTCCTTAGTCTCATATGAAAGCCCTCATCTAAATGAATAAAATGTTGCTGACAGTATGTGTGTAACTGGAGTGGTTGCTGAGATATTGTAAGTTGTTTACAAAAATATTACAAATGTAACAGCTACTGTTTTTAATTTACTTTGACTTATAAAATTTGGTTTAAGACCTAGAACCTAAAGAATACTATCACTATAAAAATAATTTGTACTGAAGGGTTTGCCATTTATAATTTGTTCATAACCCCAGTGGTTCCATAGATATGAACACTTATTTGAAATGTTAGGACAAAATTTGATTCTCTCAAAAGGCTTAGGCTCCGCCCATTGGAAGTTACAGTGCAAACTTCCTGAGCTCCAATGGAGTGAATGAGTTAATCACTCTGTATCCAACAGCCCTTGTTCTGGCCAGCAAATACATTATCAGCCCTTACAAGTGTGTAACCAGTGTGCAACCCAGGATCCTGCAAACCATAGCCACATCAATTTACCAGCAAGCAATATGAGCTGCAGATATGTGTGATGTGTTTCACATTAGCATGACTGTTCTGAAGGTGGTGGGGTCTGACACCTATGTGTCTATCATGATTTCATTACTTCCACCTTCAGCTATTTGCCAGACTAATATACATGTTTGGAGGAACAGAACAAATACTATGATGGCTTACATCTTGTCATTCTGTACAGATCTGCACAGTTCACAGGTGTGGCCCACTGCCCACAGGGCCAAATGCTATTTCCATAGCAGTTGTTCAGCAGGACATTGTTACAGCAAGTCTTGATGGCACATATCAAGCTTTCGAAATTATCTGTCCCATTATTATAGACCAAGTACTACAGTCAATTATATGCTGACATGTTTCACATACCTGTTTTATTAGTATGCTCTTTTTTTGTGTTGCACTTCAGGGTGTCTCCCTTGTTTCTAGTTTTTTTCTTTTTAGTATTATTTTTGTTTTTACTATTGGGCGTCAAGCTGGCAACTCAGCACCGTGAAAATCTACTGCCAATCATTAGCGGACCGAAGTTCCTCTGTGTTGACCCCTAACCAGGAAAAGCCAAAAGACAAACAACAACAACTATTATTTCTGTTTTTGCTGGTGGGGTTGTGTGTTTTTCTCTCTCCACTACAGGGATTGCAAGCTGGTTGGAACAGGTTGCAGCATGGCTTTTGTAGATGATGCTCATAATCAGGTGATGGCCTCTGCACCAATTGGTGTTCCCCACTTGCTAATTGCATGCAGCCAGCTGTGTAGTACTTCCAATAGCCAATGTCATAGCAACCCACTACTATAAATGACTACATCATGTGGGCATTGTCCCTTTACCTTTCCTGTATGGAAAACATCCTTTCTGTGTGTGGACAGCATTGTTACAAACAGCAGGTAGCAATACCTCTTACAACAGAACTTGCGGACACAGGCCAAATACATGTTTGTATAAGGTTCCAGACCTACGGACAGTGTGAGTATTGCTGTTATATGCATTGAATACTGCTGTTTTTAAAGGGTTTGTCTGTACATGCTAGTTTTGCATGGAATGCAGTCTGTCTGCATAGCTCTCAACTGTGGGCCTATCCACATGATGGCTAGAGGATTGGCTGTTATGTTTAAGGATACCATCAATATACTTGGCACAAGCATAAGTAATAGAACCCCATCCATCCACTATGGGCCTTAAAGGGGGATCAATTAGATTTTTGTGAATTTTGGGTGTGCCAAAAATGGTAGGAACCTTTGGTGCTGGCATGAACAAATAGTGAACAGTCTTATTGTGGGGACGTTGCAGGAAGTTCAGGGCAAAAGGACCACTGGGCATTTTATGCCTTTGTTGGGTGGAGGTTTGATGGGTAGAGCTAATAATGACATCATGAATACGGATTCCCCTGTTCACCCTAGAATTAACTTTTTGTTCACATACAGTGTGGACTTTAAATTTATAAGGGAAGTAGTGGCTAAGAATTGGAGCATCATACTAGAAGATAGAGCTCTAGTTAATGTTTTGGGTACATTTCCAAAATACACATATTGAAGGGGTATTAACCTCAAAAACCTTGTTGAAATGGCCGTAGATAAACCAAAAGATAAAATAAAGGGTATGCGAAAATGTGGTATGTGCCCACAATGTAAATTTATTCACAATGATAAGAAAGTGTACATTAACAGGAAATATTATTTTATCAAGGGTAATTACAACTGTGATACACAGGGAGTAATATATGTAGCTTTATGTGAGAAATGTCCTTCCTTCTATATAGGCAAAACAGAGAAAAATAAAGAAAAGAATTTATGAACACCTGTATGCCATAGGTAGGAAGGACCTCACAAATGCACTTGCTAGGCACATTTTAGATTTCCCTGATCATTGTTTTGCATTTTGTGTGTTGTACCAGGTTAGAAATGATATAAGAGGAGGACCCTGGCAGTTGTATCTGGAAGAGCAAGAGTTATTTTGGCAAATTAGAACATGTGCTCATCTCCCCCAGGGTTAAATGATTTTGCATCCATAAAGTGTGGTGTGCTTAAACTTAAAGCTCTTCTTAGGTAAATGCTATTTGGCAATTTGTATAGTATTTTATAGCAACTTTAATGTGAGACAGCTTCTCTTTGAATAATATATTTAATTATTTTACTATCCTTAAGCATTCATTTTTTTATGTTATTGAGTGTTTTTTTAATGTAGCTTGTAACTTTGTTGTATTATATACACTTTATATTTGTTTTTTTGTATGAATAGGTGCTTCTTGAGTAAATATTTGTTTGACACTGCCTAAAAAGATTAAGAAAGGAAGGTTTTATAATATGATGATTATAGGTGTAACCATTTTAAATTGATTCATGACAGTGATTGGTTTATTAACGATTAATGAATGTGAACTACTTTCTTATATAAAAATAGAGCTGTGTGGAGTGACTTTTGTCTGATGAAGGCTGGGCATTTGCTTAGCTGAAAGCGCTTACCTTGAATAAAACAGTCCATGCCATTTTTATCCAGCTTGGTTTTGCTTTCCAGTTTTGTTTTAATATATATATATATATATATATATATATATATATATATATATATATATATATATATATATATATATATATATATATATATATATATATATTTATGTGTATATATATATATATATATATACATACATCTATATATATATAAATACTTTTTCCCTACTGTTGAATGACTTTGCCACATGATATGTTTGAGAACACATTGCATTTATGTACAGCTAAAGTGGCGTATTGGTAAATTACTATGGCTATGGTGTGCAGGACTTGCAATGGCTAATTATTTTGTTACTGGGCAGAACAAGGGCTGTTGGATACAGAGTGACTAGGGCATTTTTAAGCAGTTGTAAGTGGGTGTGCACAGGTTTGCCCGAAGTTTAGCAATGCTAACTTCCGGTTAAATATGCTTACCAACAGTTAGCCTTAAAACTGCTTAATATGTGTAGGCATTGCTTAGTGTCATGCAAACAGGCTTAATCTCACTACTGCTTAAAAGTGCTTACTCCCACTTACCCCCGTGCTAATTTCCTTAAAAGAAAAGAAAAAGGGGTAATAGGAAAGTGGTAAAAAAGGGGGCATGCAGAGGGAGAGACAATAGGGAAAGTAGCTAGGGATGTGCAGGATGGGTGCAGGGAAGGTCCGTAGCTGTCCATTTCTTCTATAACAACAGCTGTGCATATAAACTGAATTTGGAGGTTTATTTGGACACTCAAACCTCTGAGAGAGGGGTGAGTCAACAATAATGTGTTGTGAAGCCCATTAGACCAGATTACATGTGTCCAGTGGACACGTGTGAAATGGACAGCTATGTATGGGGCAAGATTTTTTTTTTGGGAACAGATTGCCCCTTTTTTTAAGCTGAGAGTGGGATACTGGGGAAGGATAATAGGTATATTTGGGGAGGTAGGATGGGTAGGAAGACAGGCAAGACAGACAAGACAGCATACAGGGGTAGTATATGACACATATTGGGGGTAAACACCTTGGACGAGGAGGGGTGTTTGGAAGTCGAAAGCCCATGAGCCCCCAAATGGAAACAGTGGGACTGAGGTCCCACCCATGGGCAGTCACCACTGCATCTTCACGGCCCTGAAAGTGGGTAGGAGGGGCTGGCTGACCCTCTAAATGTGCCATGCAGCCATTAAGCTGGTGAAGCAGATCTATGAACTCCCTGCTGAGCTCGCTACGCACCTAGCCCTGGACCTGACTACAGGTGACAGTTTCCTGTCCATGCTGTCTGGGGGGGCAAGCACCTATCCCCTGAGGCAGTTCCACCCAAAGGTGGTGTAGGACCAGCAAACGAGGAGGTACCAGGGTGGGTCCCAGACATGCTGGAGCCCAGTGCCACGGCCAGATGAGGTGGGAGAGGTGGGTCCGCTGGAACCGGCCTTCCCAAACGTGCTATGGTGTTGCACTTTTAAAACATATGTTGGTTAGTAATAGTCAACACAATCCAGGATTAGTTATAACAGCATGCATAGATATTCCCATTTACCCAAAACACCAGATTTGGAATAGTTGCATAGCAGACAGAACACATGCATATATGAAACCACAGTGGCCATTACAACAGCATGCAGGTTACATTGATAGCAACAGGACACAATGATAGTATTTCAACATGGAACATTAATAGAAACACATTTCAATATTTATTGAAAAATAGGTCATATGTCCCAACAGTAGGTTTGGTGTAAATATCCCCATTGATTTGTGTATTGAGATTATTGTTGCAGATATGGTGGGGGGAGAGAGAGATATGTCAATTAACTTATATATCCATGTAGTTCTTACAACTTTAATAATCATTGCTCTAATCATTAACGTACAGGTATTATTACACTATCCTATGGCCTTGTTTATGCCAGTGGTATGGTTGTAAACAAGTGTATACTTCAACTGTCTTATAGCTAAATTCTACATCTTTTACCTGGTATACCTGTGGAGAGAATGTTTGTTAACACTACCTGACTATTTCTACACATATTCCCAGATTCTGAGTTAATATTATGCACACACTTCTCAATCTCTTATTGTACACACTCTGGTCAAAGCTTGACAACACGGGGGTGGAAATGGGACATATTTTGAATATTGCTCTCATAAACTTGGAGGGTTGATAGAGTGACAGAATTTGTTTTCATATACATTTTCTGAAGGTTTTGAGGTCTGAAAATCAAACGTATGTCATTATTTGCTGACTACAATTCTGAGATCATCCCACGGACTGGCCACGGGGACAGGGGAACAGACAGAAAATATGAGCCAGTTATCTGGACATTCTGAAAGGATGTGTACAGTTGAGTGAGAGGTATGATTATCTATACAACTTACTACCACTCCCAGGATTCAAACTATGGCTGTGTCTGCTAAAAATACAACAATCTAAGTCACAGTAGAGTGTGTTATTTGGATATTGCTGTCTATCTCTTCACTGTTTTCTGTCTACGTCTCTCTCGGTTGTACAATCTGACCTTGTAATTACAAGAGTCTTATACAGACATTCCTAGACATTTTTATTATGTAGCACAGTATGGGTAACAGTGGTTAATACAACATTACTATTCAGAGAATGCAACACTAACAATGCCATACAATACCAGAGTAAACACTACCAGTCCAGGATTCAATCTTTATTGGCAGGCACAGTTTTCTTATCTGACAGACCTGTGGAGGGAATGTTTGTTAACACTACCTGAATGTTTCCACACATATTCCCAGATTCCGAGCTAATATTATGCACATATCTCTCAATCTGTTAATGCACACACTGATGTCATAGCTTGACAACATGGGGGTAGAAATGTGACATATTTTGAATATTGCTCTCATAAACTTTTGGTGAGTTGCTAGAATGACAGGTTTCTTTTCATATACATTTTTTGAAGGTTTTGAGGTCTGAAAATCAGATGTATGTCATTATTTGCTGCGTAAAAGTGTGAGATCATCCCACTGATTTGCCAGGGGGACAGCGTAACAGGCAGAAATTATGAGCCAACTATATGGACATTTGGAACAAATCTGTACAGTTGAGAGGTATGATTATGCATACAGCTTACTACCACTCCCAGGATTCGAACCATGGCTGTGTCTGCTAAAAATACAGCAATTTAAGTCACAGTAGAGTGTGCTATTTGGATATTGCTGTTTATCTCTTCACTGTTTTCTGTCTGAGTCTCTCTCAGTTGTACAGTCTGACCTTGTAATTACAACAGTCTTATACAGGCATTCCTAGACATTTTTACTATGTATCTCAATGTGGGTAACAGTGGTTAATACGACATTACTATTCACAGAATGCAACACTAAAAATATCATATGATACCAGAGTAAACACTACCAGTCCAGGATTTAAAGCTTTTTTGCCAGGGAGTTACAGTTTTATTTAAATACGACCTATGTGGGACTATTACTTTCATATTGTCTAGTTTATTCAGTATAACCCATAAACAAAACAGTTTTTATACTGGCAGCTGACTTTCTATTACTTTTATATTTATTTGGTATGACTACTACAAGCAGGATTGTTACTCACCAGCCTCGCGATGCAGCCTTTGCAGCCTACTCGCATGGGCTTCCTGATTCACAGCCCGCTCAACTGCAGCTGTAAGAGAAACAGACAAATATTTAGCCATACCTATCCATCATATACACAGGCTGGACATTATTAAACAGTTACTGGTATGCGTACTTACACACTGCTGGGATGACACCCCTCTGCCTTGATTCTTGGATCCACTGATCCCTCCCTCTTCCTCCGTTTCGAGTCAGCATAGTGGTGCCTGACCTGCTCACCAATCCAAGGGATACCAGTGGCACTGGTGAGGTCACGGGTGAGACAGTCCAGGCTTCTGCTTTATATTGGGAGCCTTGGTACTGGCCCTGTAGCAGTCTCTCGTCATGGTTTTTTACCAGGAGTCCTACCATGACCTTGGATTCCTGGATGCCCCAGCATTGCACCCGGAAGTGCAATACCTCTCTGACTACAGCCATGCTGCGTACAGTGGGAAGTTGCAACCAGTTATGAGCTGTATCCCACCTGTGGGCTTTAAATACAGCCGATTTCCCACCCTTTGCCGGTATTGGACAGTTTTGAATATGCAGCGCTATGCTCAGCTACGGGCAAACCTGCTTAGCTAAGGTTGGCATTGCTTAAAGGGAGAGGTTCAGCACTGCTTACCGATAGGCAAATCCACTTAGCTGGGCTGCTCATTGCTTAGCAGTCATATTTACACAATGCTTACACCTGGTAAGCAGAACTGTGCAATGCTTAGCATTGCTTATTTTTCATTTTATAGACTATCTGCTGCATGGCATTGATTCATCATTCATTATATATTATAAATTAGTTTACTGTCCCTGACATCCCCCAATGTGATTTCCTTACATGTATTCATGTGTGACTATACTGTATGGGGCACTTGTGTTTATATGGGGATTTCACAATTTTATTACACTGACACCTCACATCTGGACCTAATGCAGTACTCCAGTTAACAAATATGTGTTATTTAGTAGATAATACAAAAAAAATGTTTATGCACTGCTGTCACATTTAAAATGTGAATTGATTACAGTGAGGATTGAACTAGAAATGGCTGCTCGCAAAGCATACGCTCTAACCACTACACTACTACAATACTGCTTATGTTGGATGTCTCTTGCATTTAACTTCTTGTGCTTTTAAGCTGGACTAAGTGTAGCTAAGCAACAGGCACACCCGCACAGCTACACTTAAACTTTATCACATTTATAAAAAAAAAAAGTTTTGTTGTGTTATTTTTATCTGTACCCTTCAGAATATCCCTGCTAATGCTAAGCCTGTTATTTTATCAGCTTTCTGCTTCATGGTGGGCATACCTCTCAACCTCTTGGAGCAAAACCTCTGGACAAACCCTAAAATGATGGGGGGACAAATAGGGGCAGATTTTACATATTGCTCTTACAAACTTTTAGACAGTTAATGATAGATCTTGCATTAGCATGGATTTCTGAAGGATGTGGAGTGTTTTAATCTCAAATGTTTGTCATTATTTAATGACTTCAATCCTCAGCTATTTTCCAGAAAGGTACAGATTTCAGAAGGAACACACCAAAATATGAGACAAAACTCTGGACATTCTGCAAAAATCTGTACAGTTGAGAGGTATCCTGACATGTTGGAGGTGTTATGAGCATTCTCATTCATTTTCATTGCAGAAAGGCAATTCTGGAGTGCAGGGGCATGTGTATTGTGTGAGTTCTGCTCTCAGACACATCCCCTGCACTCGCACATAGCTCTGTGTAAGTTTAACAGCACAGGCAGCGCGCCTTAATGAATATGCAAGGCGCACTGCTGTGCTGTACAGGAGCAGTCCCTGCCATGCAGGAATAACTTATTCCTGCACGGCTGCTTGCTGAATCCCTGGGATAGTCTCTCACATTTATTTTTATATGGCATATTTCTTTTTATTGGAAAAGTATCTATTACCAGTTTCCACAAAAAAAAACTTATCTTTATAGCTTTAATTTTTTCATCTGATAGATTTTCTCATGGTTTTACATAGTAATGTTTTATCATTACATTCTTATGCCATACTTTTCTAGATCATTAATTTTTCTTTCTACAAAAATACCTTTTTCTTGGTAAAATTTTATTTCTTCATGTATACACTCGTTTTCTCTTTTTTACCATACCCCAAAATGTATTATATTAGATTTATACAGTTTTACTACTAATCTCTCATCTTTTTCATTTATCTGCTTTAGCGCTTTGTACAAATTTAATAAAGCAGCATATACCACTGAGTTAATTAGCCCTAAACCTCCTTCCTCTTTATTTATGTACAGAACTCCTCTTTTTACTGGTTTAATTTAGAACCCCATATAAATGGAAAAAATATCTTCGATAATTAATTTTCAAATGCAGTTGGCAATAAATATACACTTGCTAACTATGTTGTTTTTCCCATCAATATTGAATTTATCAACTAAGTCTTTTTCTCTGAATAATTCACATGTTCTCCCATTGAATTCTACTTACATCTTTATTCCCAAATGTTATACCTAACACAGAAATTTCATTCATTATAAAATATATACCCCCTAGCTTTACTACAATACCTAAACCTTTACTTTTCTCTTTATTTAAAGCCATCCCTATCACCAGTACACATTCATTTGTGCAAATTATTACTTCTTTTATCCTGATGCCCTGGCCAAACCTTCCCCTAGTAGTATAAATAAAACCTAAGGTCTCTCCTGAAAAGACTCTACTAGCTTAGTGGGACTAACCTGGTCAACAAAGGATAAATTAAAAAAAATATGTGGAATCATGGCAAAAACTCATTGTCCTCAATTTCATCTTGCAAAGATATTCCATACCCAGCTACAAATCATGACAAGTGGTACAGATCATGTCTACTCCTTCCCCACATTCTTGTCACTTCTTTAACATGTAGAAATTGATTTTTATCACCATCTCCACACTGCTTTCATTCAGCATACACAGTTCGCTCTACATCAGTAGTAATTTCTTTCTTCGAAATAACATTATGAATCTCATCTTCCACTTTACATCTCTATTATCAATGTCCAACACTCACATATGTGAAATTCACATTGCATGACCTAATTTTACTTAACAATAGTAATTTAATTATCCAACAACATACAGAGTGACACAAGGAGACTACCAATTTCACTGAAGCACTATGAGAGTTCTGACCTCAGTGTGAATTTTTTATGGTTTGCTGGCATTGTGTGTCCATATATCCATATATAGCCATATATAGCTAATCCCCCTGTTATCACTTCAGGAAGATAGCCTGAATTAAACACCTTGTTTCATCACAAACTCTTAAAATGTGTACATTTCCTGGTCTAATCTGACTTTTACTATTGCAATACTTCTGAACTGGTATTGCCTGACAACATACTGGATTAACAGACTCCAGCTTCTGCAGAGCTCTTATGAAACTAAAACATCATGCTGTAGTCATATTATAACCATGAACAGGCTTCTTATTAGAGTATGGATATCACTTCAGGATTTTGTTATAGTATTTCCATCCCTATGTAGTCTAGGCCCTTCATGTCTGACAGACTTGTTAGTGCCCTAACAAACAGATTACTGTGCTGAGCTTCCTTGTGGCTATGGCTAGTTCCCCTGATGCAACAACAATATTCTGGACTCAGATCCTGCTGTTTTTGTGCCCTAAACCAATCGCATACTATGCAAGCATAACTTGTAGGCTGCTGCACTCTTGAGGACTTTAGGAGCTTAAGAATCCAATATTTATGAAGACTTATAGATTTTTTTGTGAATACTGCATCTAAATGTTATTATTCTTCTTTTTACTGCCTAATATTGACTGGTTATTTGTTCTCATTTTTATGTCGCATGACAGTGTTATGTTTCTATTCTATAAAATATCTATTTTTATGTTCCTCAATAAATAATTAACTTATGTGATTGTTCTTGAGGTTTATAGAAATAGAGACACTTGTAATACCAGCATCTTTTGTTAGTATAATTAAACAAATCATGGTTGTTTAGAATAGACAACAGAAGACAAATGTTAAGGTTTGAAAATGCAGAATATGGATATGCTGAGAATCTTCACATGTGTTAATTGAAAGAAATACTAAAAATAAAAGTGTCAGAATGGATTTTCCCTACCAGAATTATTGCAGACATTATTTCCAAAGAAGCTAGGCCAGAAAATATAGTTGGGCTCTGTGAGAATTATTTCTGAGAAAGTTAGGCCACAAATAATTTGTGTTCTGTAAATCATTATACCACAACTGGATGCTGAAAGTATGGATAAGGAGAAACAGCTCTGCTTTGTTATAGATAAAGAAATATTATGGAGCATTACTTGCCTAGGAGACACAGTTAAAAAACATGGTCAATGTGCCATTGCATTTTGTCCTTGCTTTTTTAACATGTTCTGTAATGAATGCAGCAACTGTTTGTCATGACAACCTGTAATTTTCTTTACACAATCTGCTCATAGTTATGAAAACATTCCAAAATGTAACTGTCTGAGCCAACACTAGATGATTGCTTTATTTTTCCTGTCAGTTTACAATGTGTAAATTATGATTCTGAAAAATATTCCAAAGTGTGTCACCTAAACTCATCAGTGTTTTGTTTCATGTACTTACTTAACTTAATCTTTGTAGTCTGCCATGTTAGATTCATAATCTGTGTAATTTCAGTACATTTTAATACTATGTTGGAAAATAAAGCTTCTTGCCACAAAATTATTTTGTGTCTCAGTAGGTTAATACAGACAGGACAGAACTATAAGTTTAACAACTTGTACCACATTTGGGTAATTTAGTATAGATTATACTAAGTCAATGATTGCCAATGCAATGCTTCCACACATGACCTTTTATGCATACAGAACCTGAGCACTTCATTCAGGCTGTTGAAGTCATTACAAGTTTGTAGCTTTTGTAACAGCAACCATTTTTCTTTTAGTTTTATTTTACACTTCACCAAAGTGTTAGAGACTAGACATGGTGTATTGTCAGGTGGCAGTCAGAACTTTAATTATAATGTTAGTCAAGGATGACTTGACAATGAGGAAGGGTACAGGTGCCATCTTAAAATATTAATTACTTATTAATCATAGACATAGTCTGTATACTACTTGGGGATAGAAACATCAAATATATCTAATCTTGCTATACAGTTATTTTATGCCATATGTGTCCTAATCATGTAATTATTGTAAAAGAAGTAATGAGAAAAAAAGTAAAAATGTGCATCAAAATCAGTATAATTTTTGAAAATTTACACTAAATTGCATTTATCAATGGCAGTTAATAAATGCATTTTTATTCTGAAATAATACTTTAATATAATAAATTAAGTTTATACTGGTCTTTGCCATACAGTGACTACAGTTGGTTTACTTTAATATTTTGAACTGAAATTCATCAACTGCCAACTTGATGACCTCAGTTTAATGAAACTGGCACTCACTGAAAAGTTCAGTGTTAAACTCCTGAGCTATGAACAACTGGATGCCACTATCACTACCACAAATACTTTTTTACAGGGGACAAGCCCCCTGCCTCAATCCCCATTTGAGGGCTTCACACCTTACAGCCCTTTAGCTTAACTATACCATCTCCAAGGATACAAAGCCTCACAGAAGGTACATTTGAATATTCCCTAAACAATCCCTCTTCCTCTAGGTTTTATGACAGCATATTTAGTATAATTGAGTTATGAGGCTGTGGAGGGTAATGTTCTCCACATAGGAGTGAAAAGCATGCTCCTTTATGTTTCTTTAAATATTGGAAGTTTATTTTAAGTGTGTGTGTGTTTTTTTGTGTCTCTTTCGCTGTTATGTAGAGTGTGTATAGTGTGAGTATTTTTGTTTTTAAGTTACTTTCGTAATTTTTTGCGATTTTTAGAATATTCGAGACCTTATAAGCTCTCCTGACTGTGTCTTTCGTACAGTTCACCGCCGATGCGGGTTGAGTGTGTGTGCCAGTAGTCTGGGTTGAAGGTGCAGGGGTTGGTTGTTCCATTTTGTGAGGGGGCAACCCCCTCACTCTTGGGGAGTCCTACGCCGGACTGGTCTTGAGCCTCCCTCTGGCTGACCACCCGACTCAGTGTTTCCCCTGTGGGGTTATGCAGTTGACTCGCTGGGCAGAGGAGAGAGAGGGGCTTTGGCCCGCCTTAGGACCCGAGGGACGTTCACCACAAGGAGGAGGGCCGATCACGGCTCGGCGGGCCGACACCTCGCTCCCTTCCGCCCTCCGTTCCGGCTCCGGCTCCGTTACTCACTTCACGGCTCTTGGGAGCTCCCCTGTGCCCGGGTCACCGGGTCCTGAGAGACCCGGAGAGCCTGACCTGGGCGCTTGCCATTTGAGCAGGCACCCAGGAATGTCGAGGTAGCTTCCTTCGGATCTTACCCTGCAGCCTTTTGATGCTGATCTGGACCGGGCCCCAGATGCAGATGGGGAGGCCCAGATGCAGATGGTCATGGCTGCTCTCATCTGGACCGCTAACACCCTGCTCCTTCCTATTGCTCTTCTCCTCATGAACGCCGCTGGTTCGGAGCAGCTGAGCGAAAGTAGCTGAGGAGGTGGGAAGGTCGGAGTCATAGTACGGACCCGATCGATCTTAATCCGCCCCGAGAAAGGCCAAACCCGTCTCGGCTTGCGATCCGAGATCATCCGGGGATCAGCCTCGGCGCCTGCGGGTGTCGGAGCTGCTGATTGTCCCGGCGATCCGAGAATCGAGTGCCGCCCGAATCACTCTTCCTGATGGCCTGGAGTTTCATTGATGATGTGGCTGATAGTCGGCTCGGCTTCGCCTTGATGTAGTGGAGAGGGATCCTGCTGAGGGTCTCCATCCCCGGCTCGAATCACGGCCTGGGCTCCCTGCCGGCCCCTGGGACGCCCCCGTTCCACCATCCCAGACAGCAGCTACTGAGTGCTCTCCCTCCGCCCCTCTGACAGCCCCCAGAGCTTGGCCCGCTGGGCCCCTGACAGCCCCCCAGAGGAGGCCACTCTCGCACACGTCTCTCACAGGCACATTGGGACTTTGAGTCTCTACAGCCCCACGGTCTCCCCAGGAAGGAAGAGGAGGCCCATCATGGAAATGCTCATTATAGTTCTGGAGACCCAATGGAAATGTTCTCACAGACTTGGGGGGCTTTGCAGCTGAGTGGAGGCACATCGAGTCCGCTCTTGGGGAGGCACTGCGAACCCCTGGTCTCATTCTTCTCCATCTGGTGAGGCTCCGGACACCGTGGTCCAGTTCCCAAAAGGCGGATACGGGCCTTAGTCACCCCGTGGGAGACACCCAGACCCTAAGGATATAGGATCCTCAGTAGGCCATCCCATCGCGCGGCCACAGTAAGGGGCCTCAGGAGGAGTCCCCCTGGCGGGCCCCACAAAGAGGAACTAGCTCAGGACGCTCCAGGGGGAGCTGGATGCAGTGGCGACCTTCGGCAAGAGGCGCCATGAGCAACTGGCTCAGTTCGCCACCTTCCTGTAAGGGCGCCTGGAACTATTTGGGTCCCCCTGAAGCGGATGCAGGAGGAGGGAGTTCTGCACTCCTGTGCCTGGCGAGTCCGGTTCGAGGACTTCACTTCTCTGCACTCTCTTCGTATGAGCGGAGGCTCGTCAGTTACTCTTACTCCCAGGGACTACTCTCAGGCGTCAGGCCTGGCTCTGCCAGAGCTGCGTGGTGACTGGTACTTAGATCAGGCCTGGCTCCGGCTCACTCTTTTGCTCTGTTTGGCGAGCCGTTCGCGTGCCTTTTGGATGCGGGGAAGGGCCGGGGAAGGTCTGTCGCTAGACGCTGGACCTATTTAGAAGGACGGGAAGACGCTGGGTTCTGGGTCAACCGCTTTCTGCACCCCAGTCGCCCTATGCTCCAGCACAAAAGGTCAGAAGAAGATGTGTCAGTCCTTCCGGGACAGTCCCTAGCAGCAGAGGACCCCCAACCTAGGAACCAGGAGGACAGGAGACGCCGCCCTAGGAGGCAGAGGGGCTCCCGGGCCTTGTGACCTGTCCAGGGAACCTTCTCTGGAGGCAGTCGAGGCGTTCCGGAGCAGGGGTTGCCCGACTGCCTACTCTGGAGGACACGCTGGGTTCTGGGCACCTATGCATGGATAGCCCATTCATCGTTCACCTGGGTTCTCCGAGATCCCCTCAGGTCCGTCCGATCTCAGGGAGGGAGAAATTGGCGTCCTCCCAGACGTCCCACTCAGCCAACCATCCAGCCCGTTCCCCACCAGAGATCTATCGGGGTTCTCTTCAGATTTTTTGAGTGCCGGAGATGGGTCACCAAAGTCCCCTCATAGATTCTTGGGCTGCCAAAAAGAGAAAAAGACTAAACCAGCTCTAGAATCTCTTGAATCTGGATCTCCCTTCCCCTTCTGGCAATGGTCACTCTTGTCTGGGGATCTCCTTGATCTCAGGGCAGCACATCCTGACTCGATAGATCTCAAGGACCTCCACGCACCACATCATCTTGATGCTGGGGCGCCTCCCGAGGAGGTTTCTCCGCCTGGGAGCCAGTCACTACCACTTCCAGGGGTAGCACTTGTAAACTAGCAGTGGAGGCAGCCCGCACAGGCTATAATTAGCACTGGTTTCCCTGGGCCTGAGGCTCAGGCTTCAACAAGGCCTCTACCTCTCGAGGCAGCGACCGCCCCCTCGGCATCATCTAGGCTCTTGGGGCGAGACTCCTTCTTCCATCTTGCAACCTTCTGGGCATCAGAGAATACAAAGAAGTCCAAATCGGCGCGCCTCACTCTCTTAGATTTCATTTCCGGACAGAGTTTCTAAGGAGTTTACGCCTCCTTCCTCACTGCTTCAGAGTTCTAAATCTGCAGCTCCGGAGCGGGAGGGTCTCCAGGGTCCATTCTGCGCCAGCGGAGTTTGCCCTCTTGCTCCTAGGGTCCACACATCGCTATAGCAGTCTCCTCTTTGCCAGGCGGTTGCATGACCATGCATCCCACCATCATCATCAGCCAAGGCTTGCCTCTCTGCATGCCCTCGTGGCTAGCGATCCCCGGATCTCCCACAAGGTGCTGTGGTGCCTTCTTTTTCCCCATCTCCACAACCACTCGCCCATTTTGTGCTGGTGGGGGGCGCCACGGGTGACCACGGACGGGCCCGCCTCGGGAGGGCACGGTGCATGGACAGTCCAAGGCACGGAGAAGAGCAGAGACCTTACTGCATATCAATGTACTTTTTCTTTTCTTCCTTTTAGTTGAACTATTCGGAGGACTTTTCTGTTCATTGTGGTTATATCTATAGCACAACAGCAGGGTTGTCTGTCTTATCATCGCTAAGGGGAGAGGAATCACTCCTCTGGTCGAGAGGCCATGAGAGTCATAAAATATCTCATAACCAATCACTTCTCATCCGGGTCCATTATCTGGTCGGGTCCAACATCCTAGCGGACGCTCAGTTTGACCATCTCAACCCCCAGCGAGTGGTCAATGGTGTCACATAGTTGAACGATATTCGCACGGCCCCTTCACCCTTCATTTGAGTTTTCTCTCAAACACTTTCACACCAAGTGCACTCCTTTTTTTTCATACTCTACCTCTCATGGCATGCTTCCCAAGAGTGCTTTGCATGCCACTTCTCCTGCCCCTATCACCATGCACCCTTGCTCTGAGTTTGCTCAAGTTCTCTCTTGGGTGTGGGTTCTCATTGCATTCATTCTTTCTCCTTCTGGCCTGGCCTCCCTTCTGGTGGTCCTCTTCCTAGGGTCTCACTGGATCTGGAATCCTCCTCATCCGATCCTGTCCCGGATCTGATATCCACCTCCTCTGCATTCCTCCTCCACTAGATCTGGACCTTGGCTGCTCAGTTCCACTCTTGCTCACTCCTCCTCTTATTCCTGCACTGAAAGGAGCTATTCTTCACCTTTGCAGGCGGCTCATAACTAGAATACTTTAAAGGTTTGGCAGCAAGCAAATGGAAACTTTCAGGTGGCACGGAGCTGCAAGGCCTGAACTCTCACGGTTCCTTCTCCTGTAGTGCTTGACTTCTTCCCTCTCTCTCTTTATAGCAGTTGCCAGTCTATTAAGTTCCTTTCAACTGGCTCTCTATTCTACCACCACATACCACCACAATGGCCTAATATCATTACCAAATTGTGTAAGACCATTTAAAGGTATTCTAACTTCCTTGTAGGCCTATAAGTCGGGCACAGTTCTCCCAGTTGACCTCTTTTCTTGTCCCAGGCCCCTTGGACCGCCTCCTCCTCCGGCTTCGAGCCTGCGACTCACAGTCTCAAATTCTTGTCCCACAAGACAGCCTTTTTTTTTATTACATCAGCCAAGAGAGTTTCTCGCTGGTAAGCTTTATCAGCCAAACTCCTTGGTATACTTGGTATCCTCATCCGTAAACCTCTCCCCTACCCGTCCTTCCTTCCTAAGAGAAAGGTATCGCTTCTGAAGCAAACCAATCAATCCATTAACTCCCTGTTTTCTTCTTCCAAATAAAAAAACAAAGGTGAATATAAGCTACTCACACTAGCAGTTCACAGGCAACAACAGGACATTTGCTGACAGGACAGCTGACCATAATGTTTATTTTCCTTTGCAATCTTTGCAAAATTCAATTCAATGGGCAACAATCTCTTAAAGTTCTGATCCTCTGATTTCACAGTTATTTTATTATTGGCTTCAGAGGCGCCAGGAAGGTCATGCTGCCCATTCAACCGGTCCTTCAACCCCGGCAGCCCTCAAGGCTATGATAAGGCCAGGATGATATTTGATGATATCGCGTGGGCTTCATCTCATACATTTTATTTCCCACTATAAGTTGGATTTGGATCTGGGGTAGAGCATCCTTTGGCTTTGGCGGGTGTGTGGAATATCCTTCCATGATGGCCGCCCAAGATTCCGGTAGTAGCTGGGGACTCCCAGGTGATGAAACAAAAATGAATATCCCTACTCAGATTTAGAGTTATGTACTCACAACGTAATTCCCATCTAGGTGCATTCATTTCATTGTCTTATCCCGCCTCCCATCCCTTTCTGGCCTTTTTTTTGCATATTTTTTTTTTACCCTTTTTTTATTGCTTGCTTTGCAAACCTGACCTGAGGTCAGTGAGGATGAGTAGGCAGGGGAGGGAGAGGGGAGAGCTGCTTGGATCCATAACGGAAAAACTATGTCCGCTCGACGGATCCGATATCGATCCCACCCATTGAGTTGCACACAAATATACACCTACTCAGATGGAACGTTATGGTGAGTACATAACTTCTAATTATTGCCTCAGGTGTCATTCAAGACAGGCAAAGTTTACTTATTTAACTCTGACTTTCCAGTAAGTCATGCACTAGTACACGTTGAGGAACTAATTGTGTTGATTTGATACTCAATGAATTCAGTTACAAAATATTCAGACAAACACCAAACAGCATCCTCACCTTCAAGGAGACCCAGTAGCTTAACAAAATGCACTGATAGATGTACTACAGCAGAAGAATGAAGATAGTGTAACTATAGTTCAGCTGTTAATAACTAATGACCAACATAAAAAACAATAATTAAAAAAGAATGTCAGCATAAAAAATCCAAAATTTACAACAAGTGCTGCAACATACAAGGTTAAAGCCCTAATTATAGCCCATACACCCAGGTTCCATTAGGGTCACTGGGTTGTTTGAGGCACTGGTAGGGAAGAATAGGTGTGATTATCCTGGGGATATGCATATGAACTGTTTATACAGTTGAGCCCTACCAGAGGCTATAGACATTCAGGGGAAGTGTTGTCCTAAGAGGGAATGGCAGGAGAAATTGTCTGAACCACCTTGGAGGCAGGATAACATGCATGCCTACCCCATGGACATAACGGGCATGTGCACTGAAGGGGGAAAAAGTGTTTGGACAAAAACAATCCTTGGCAGCAATATGACACTGCACCAAGAGCCTCAATCTCCTCAGTGGCCCTAGGCATGAGTCTGAGTAAGTCCAGGCTAGAAGGAGGAGTGCAATAAGAGCCCCAGTGTCCTCAACGGCCCCAAGCATGGAACATGAGTGACAGTCAATGGACAGTATCGAGGAGGAAAAAATAATCCACTTATGCTGTGCTGAAGAGGTCATAAGAAGGTTGAAATGTGCATGTCCACATTTAGTGGCATTTGGCTTTGTTGGCCTGAATCTGTCCATAAAGAATTAAAAAGGAAAAGGGAAAAAGTCATGAACATTCAGAAGATATAGCTGAAACACTTGATGTCCTTAAGTTGCACAAAAAAAAAAATCATAATTTTCAACGAAGTAAAAAGAAAATGGAAAAAAAGTAAAAGGCAGTATTCTTATACCCCACAGTAGATTCTTTCTAACTCCTACTTCAACATTCTTGCTTTATCTTTAACTTAAAAGATGATGAGTGATGTACGAGTGAAAATGTATGAGTTAGGAACTCACCATTCTGAGCTCAGGAATATCAGGGGTTATGGTGGGATTACTGGTAGGATACAAAGTAAGAGTGCTACATTATTAAGGAATGGGGAAACTGCACTTCAAACTGTAAAATTTTCATCGGGAGTTATTCCACTGTTTTCCATTTCAGAACACATCACCATGGTATGACTCTATCAGCCGTATTGTCTGAGATTAATGCTTCTAGATGGTTTACTATTAAAATCTCGCCCCTCCCAAGGTCAAGTATACTGTACATATCGCCACAACCTTTACTAGAAAGTCAGTATGCCAAATGCCAACATGCATGAACATAGCGCTGAATGCCAAAAACTCCCTACTGTTCCAGACCCAGGAACAAGTGCTTACACGATTTCAGAAGGGGGGCAAATTTGGACAGTCATAAATGCCGATATTTGACATTCCAACTGTCAACATGTGGGATTTGGACATCTAGACTCAACCTTCGGAGTGGCAAGAATTTGTTGTGAATCCTTCTAGACATGATATTTTAGGACTCTGTATTTAGGTTCATAGGTTCACAGGTAAGTACTAGGCTATCTGCCCGAGGGTATCTATAAGCCTAGCCAGAATGTGTTGGCTTTTGCCGTCCCCTTAGATTAGTTTCCTGTGCCTCAGTCCAGCAGAGCCATTAGTTCCCTGTGCCTCTGTTCAGCAGAGCCACTGCAGTGATCCCCAGGGTAAATTTTCTGTTTCCCATCCACTCGTCAAGGTTTCTCTTGAAGAGTGCTAGTGAGGGGCTCTGCCTAATGTAGATTGGAATCCTGTTCCAAACCATGAGGAGTCTCTGGGACAGAAAGCTATCCCTCCAGCACATCCTATTTATCGTTGTGGTGAGGTTTAGATCCCTAGAGTGTGTGGCTCTTGGGGATTTTTTTTTTTTAGGTGGAGCATGTCCATCAATTCTGGGTTGGACATGGCCTTGTATGTCAGGCAGAGATCACCTCTGAGTAAGTGATATGCAACCGAGTACAGCTGGAGTTTCTACAGTCAGGCTGCATAGGGCATATGTTTGAGGCCAGTAATCCTCTTGGTGAGGTACTTCTGTGGTCTTTCCAGCTGTTGCAGGTGTCTTGTAAGGTACATCCCATAGTTGTACCCTATGATGGGTCTGATGAGTGATGAATAGAGGGGCACAATAACCTCTTTTGTTCTAGATGCAAACCCTTTTGTGATTAGGTGGGCCACATAGAAGGATTTTCTAGCCACCTTGGCAATATGATTATCAAAGAAGAGATTACTATCTACTTGGGTCCCCAGATCCCTTATTACATTTTCTGTATTTAGGGGACTACCACATATGTGGTAGTTCGCGGGTACTTTGCTTTTTCCAAAGGGGATGACTATGCACTTTTTGGCATTTAGCTTGAGGCCATGATTTTGACACCAGGTATCCATCTCAGTGAGACCCTTTTGGAGGATGTCTGTATCAGCTGGAGAGTCAATTATGGCCCCCAGTTTGCAGTCGTCTGTGAACTTGGTCAGCCATAGTCCTCCTGTGCTTGCCTGTACCTCTGAGAAGTATATACCGAACAGGAGGGCTCCCAGGACTGAGCCCTGGGGGACGCCACTTGTAACTGGTTTAGAGTCGGACCTAGAGCCTGCAACTCTCACCGTGTGGGTTCTGTCCTTAAGCCAATTGGCAACCCATCTCGTTACATAGGGCTTTATGTTCAGGCTGGTGAGCTTGTCTATAATACCAGAATGGGGAATGGTGTCAAAAGCCTTTGCGAGGTCTAGGTAGGCTGTGTGGACCTCCTTTCCCTCATCTAAAGCCTTGGTAACTGTCTCAAAGAAGTCCACCAGGTTTAGGAGGCATGATCTGCCCTTAACAAAGACAAACTGGATAGGGTCCAATGTTTGAAGGTTCCCAATGTTTCTGTTAATGAATTCCATGATGATGCGCTCCACAGCCTTGCAGACCAGGCTAATCAGGCTTATAGGGTGATAGTTCCCAGGGTCCATTGTGACTCCACCTTTGTGGAATGGGATAACTGTTGCTGTGCACCATTCTATGGGTACATAGCCTGTAGAGAGGCTGAGTTTGAACAGTGTGTTTAGGTGAAGGGTTAGTTCATTTTGGAGCTCGTGTAAGACACAGCCTGGGACACCGTCTGATCCCATCGAAGCTGTATTTTTGGCTTTGGATAGGGCTGTTTTAACCTGTGAGTCAGTGATTGCTGGGGCACTACATTCTTCTGGTATGGTTATGGGCCCTTTAGGGGGTGAGATGGGAGTGAAGTTTGCACTAAACCTGTCTGTCAGAATGTTGGCAATATCAGTCGGTTCAGTGTATTTTGTGCCATTCTGCACTAACTCAGAGCAGATCTGAGAGTTTACACTTAGGTTCTTGACATAGCTAAAAAACACTTTGTGGTTACCTTTGGAGTCCTTGGCAATTTGTCTTTCGAAGCTAGCCTTGGATGGTTTTATGAGGGATCATGGTTTCTTGCTGATACTGATCAGGGATGTCTTTCCTTCTTGGGATTTTACTCTTTTCTGCACTAGTTTCCTCCTTCTGTTGTACAGCTTGTTTATGGCAGGGGTCCACCAGACTGGTTTCCTTTTCTTGGAGGAGTGAGTCTTGGTTTTACTTGGGATAACATGATCCATACATTCTTGCAGGTGCTCATAGAGTGCCTTTGTAAGGGATTCAGCAGCTTGGACAGCATTTTCCTTTAGCATGGGGGCTGTGAACCTTTCCACCTCAGTCTTAAGTAACGTGAAGTTTGCTTTTGAAAAGTTTTTCATGGTGATTTCCTTGATTGGGGGTTGGGGCGGAATGTGGATATTCAGAGTTATTAGTCTATTGTCTAATCTAACCAGCGAGGGTTTGACCTCCAGTTTAGAACACCGGTCGCCCATGTTGGTGATAACCAGGTCCAATATGTTGTCACCTCTGGTGGGGGTGTTGACCAGTTGATCCAGGGCATTCAAATTTATAAATTCTAGGAAGCGTTGGGCAAGGGAGTTAGTACTTGAGTAGTTCTCCCAGTTAATGTTTGGGTAATTGAAATCACCCAATATTAGGGCATTTGGTAGGACCTTCATATTTTCCAGTGTCTCCAGAAAAATGGAATGAGAGTCCTGGGTCATGGTGGGTGATCTATAGCAAGCTACAATTTGAATTGCAGTTTTGCCCATTGTTAGTTGCACATGGATGATCTCTGAGGCATTGTGCTTTGCCACTAACCCAGAGGTGTGGGTATCCTTGATGAATATGGATACACCCCCATGGTTTTGTGTTTCGGTCCGGGTTCTATGGCCGAAAAGTATGGTATGAGTTATAGCCTGGTAGTGCTGGGATGCTCTCTGGAGCCTTAAACCAGATTTCTGTTACTGCACAGATATCAATGTTCTCCATACTGAGGAGTGCCTCGAGTGCATGCATTTTGAGGTTTAGACTTCTGGTGTTGAGTAGCATTATCTTCAGTTTTTGGTTACTTGTGCTATTTACCGTGGTGGGTTTGTCTTTTGAGCCTTGCGTAAAAAAGGCACTATGGGGGCGGCAAAAGCCTTGGCTAGTATTCAAAAGCCTAAGGGTGGCAGGTGCAAGCCATCTATTGTGAAACAACGTGGCTTATCGAGCATGTCATCCCAGGTGGACAGATACTGGCTCCCCTTTGAATGACACCAGAAACTTAGCCAGTTGTTGAAATTGATCATTTTTTTATACTGTGGCATCATTCTTGGTGAGGGCAGGATGCTACTCAGGGACGGGGTCATACCGGCCTGGGCTACGTGATCAGAGAGCTCTTCCATGTCTCTTTTCATGTAATCCAGGAAGCTACGTCTCAGGTCATTCACACCAACATGAACAATGACAGAGTCGTATTTGTACTTGTTCTAGAGTGACCTGAGTGCTTGTGTTATGTGGTGGATCCTGGCGCCCGACAGGCAGCTAACTGTAACCTTCTCCTTGTCCAGCCTAGTTAGTGGGACATCAGTGTGCCTGACTATAGAGTCACCTATTACTATTGTGTTGGGTATGTTATTTTGCCTTAAGGGCTGTGATTGCATGGCACACTGATTATGTGAAGTATGTGTTTCATGGTTTGTGATGGGGTGTGGAGGTTGCATGGGTGTCTGCTTTGGAGATCTCTGTTGCTTTTGCAGATCTTTATTTAGAGCCTCAGAGTATGTTTTCATGTATTTATGTGTATTTTTTGCCGGTGTTGGTTTAGTAGGTCTATGTGAGTCTGGTGGTGTGTTGCAAGTATTTTCCTTCTCCTCTTGACTGTCAGTTCCAGTCTTGGGTTGAGAGAGCTTTGCCTCCAGTTTGGCTGTATAATTGCATCTCTCGTATATATTAGTGTTTGGTGGTAGGAGGAGAGGGTTGCCTGTGTACATGAGGCAGTTGTAACATTGCCTCAAAATGCCCAGATCCCCAGTTGGACTGGAGAGCACACCTGAAACTGCCCTTTGGGCATGCCTGAATAGGTAAAGTGAGCTGTTTTACTGATTAGCTGGTAGAGATGAATAGAGAGCCTTGTCCTTCTGGACAGTATAGGAGGTCTAGTGTTAGGGTTAATTGGTGCTTGCTATGAGTTTTGAGCAAGTGCTGGGCTGTGAAATTAATGGTTTGAGTGCTTAAGTTGAAGGTTTGTCTAGTTCTAAGGGAAAAACTAAAGAGCAGACTGCATGGACCCAGGAATATTTTAACCCTAGCTAGCCGGCACTGTCTGGCGCGCAAAACCGTGTAAATGCATTTTTTATAGCAGGGAAATGAAAGAGATAGAAATTAGCCCAAAATGGCCAATAAAGTACTAACTTCTCAGCTACAGCAAACAAGGCGCACAAATTTCAGAAAGAAACAGATCAAATAAGCAGGCACAATAAGCCTTTAACCAGAAATTCCCAGCTCAGAAGGGCAGAATCTAGCCTCTCCTCCCACAAGAGTGCCGACTATAAACCTTCTTAATGTAAAATATCTATCTGGAAGCCCAAGTGCTTAAACCAGAACTAATTTTCCAAAACCAAAACAAAATTTCCAAATGCTTCCACCACTGTAGAGTTTTAATCAAGTGATCACATTAAATTGATGAATGAAGCCCTCAATGTCTCATTATTTTTGTATAATAAGTGAGGCAGTTGGAAGAAGAGCTGTGAAAATGCAATGTCAAAAAAGTTGGGGCCATAACATATATACCCTGCATGAGTATTATTATTATTGTTGTTATTTGTGTAATCCCTTTGCACTTTGGCCTGCTAGTCTGAGCTACCACTTTCTGAATATCAGACTTCTAAGTTTAGCTCTTTGTACTGACCAATCCCAAATAAGGGAATGCTATCTTAGGTTCATAGGTTCATAGGTTTATACTAGGCTATCTGCCCTAAGGCATTTATAAGCCTAGCCCAAATTTTTGTGGCTTACGCCACCCCTTATATGACAAAATACTGTGCCCATTAGTTTGTTGTGCCTCTGTCCAGCAGTGACACAGAGATGATTCCCGGGGTAAACCTACGATCTCCCATCCACAGGTCTAGATTTCTCTTGAACAGAGTCAGCGAGGTGCTCTGCCTCACATGGACCGGAATTTTATTCCACAGCATAGGGAATCTCTGAGTGATAAATCTATCCCTCCAGCACGTCCTATTTATATCCGTGCTAAGGTTTAAGTCGCTTGCTCTAGTGGTTTTGGTGGATTTGGATTTTTTGAGGTGGAGCATGTCCATTAATTCGGGTTGGACATGGCCTTGTATGTCAGGCACATGTCACCTCTGAGCAGATGGTATGCGACTGAATAGAGCTGGAGTTTCTTCAATCTGGCAGCATATGACAGATTTTGGAGTCCCTTTATCCTTTTGGTGAGGAACTTTTGGGGTCTCTCCAATTGCTGCAGATGTCGGGTGAGATACATCCCGAATGGGGCATTGTACTCGATCATTGGTCTGATAAGTGAAGAGTACAGGGGAACAATGACCTCACTAGATCTGGATGTGAATCCCTTCATGATCAGGTGGGCAATGTAGAAGGTCTTTCTAACCACTTTAGTAACGTGAGTGTCAAAAGAAAGGCCACTGTCAACCTGGGTCCCCAGGTCCCTGATAACCTCTTCTGTGCTTAGTGGATTGCCACCTATATGGTAGCTTGGGGTTACCTTGTTTTTCCCGAAGGGTATGACTATACATTTTTTGGCGTTTAACTTCAGGCCATGGCTCTGGCACCAGCTATCTGTTTCTAAATAAATTTCACAAAACAACATTTATTTCAAGTAAACTCCAGTAGTGTGCCTGTTTTTTTTTTTTTTTTTTAATTCTTTTCTTTTGTTTCTTTTGTATAATGAGATGAAGTTTGCTTTGGTTACTATCACAATATTTGCATCACTTACTTTACAATCAATTGGCAATAAGACACAAAAGAGAAATGTCATGTTCGATAACTGCTCATTATAAACAAATCTATTTATGTAGGTGATCCAAAAATACAATGGAGAGACCAATGGGATGGAAGTTCAAGTGCTAACTGCTGGAGAAGACGATGGTTTAAGAAATTGTTTTGCACAGGTAGAACAAAGTGGTTCTATTATTCATACAATTTCATTAGGATCTAATGCAGCCAAGGAACTTGCGCAACTGTCAGACATGACAGGTATGTAATTTGTACATTAATGTTCAGTCTTGAACAGGCACATTCCTAAGTACATTTGGGTTTGTTCTGCTGCACTGTATAAATTATAAGCTTAAAAAAAAAAAATATATATATATATATATATATATATATATATGTAATAAAGTATATGCATGTCTGTTGCAAGAATAGTATGTAAAAAGTTCAAATACACATGCAACCATGTGTAGTTACAAATATATGGAGTATAGATTGTTGTTTATCAAATATTTTATATAATAGATTTATGGAATGTGTTTTATGACAAATACGCTATTCCACTATTTTATTATTTCTTCTTCTAACAGCAAATATTTAATTCCCTCTTTAAATCAGTCCACTTGACACAAAATCAGATTCCCTAATCCTATAGTATATTTCATGTAATGAATACGCTACACTTTCAGTTTTTCGTTATTTATAAATATTTTTTTTCATTTAAATTACTTTTTCCCATCTCTGTCAATAGGCTATAATAATTCTGCAAGACGGCTACTAAGTAGGGTTTTACAAAATTTATGTACACTTTTATGAATTTATATCTCTTGAGTGGTCCTTTTTTCTGTTTGTCCCTCACAGCCTGGTAACCATCAGCCATCTCTCATCCACTGAGGCCCATTTATTCCTTCCTCCTTTCTCTAGGGCTGACAACATACCATAGGAGACCATCATGCAGGCAACCATCAGGTTTCTTTTCTGGTACTGGCCTAATTGTGCACCTTAAGCAGGTAATGTGCAGACTGCCTGTTGCAAGGGCCCTGCAAGGGGACAGCTGTTTCTGCATTCTGAAAGGAGATAAGCACACATCTCAAAGCTGTAAGCCGCACCTTGATGTTCTTCGTGTTTCACTGTTGCAGTCATTACATTTGGGTTATCCTGCTGGCAGGTTGCCCTCAGTCGGCCTGAATTCCAAAGTCTTGGGTCCTGCGTCAGTTGCTGTCGCCTCTTCCCTGATGTCAGGTCATCAGGGGTATAAAAGATGCAGCCGACACCATTTTCTTCAATCTGTCTTGCCGTGCAGTGCCCGAAGCAGATGCAGTTCGCAAGTGCTGGTCGGCCGACTCCTGAGATTTTCGTGTTCGAGTTTCAGATCCGAAATCTTCATTAAAAGCTAAGTACCCCATTGGGGAAACTTTTTTCTTGCTCCAGACCAATGTCAGAAAAAGTTAATCATTGTATTTCTTGTGGGAAGCAAATACCTCATAAGGACTTTCATTCTTACCGTATTCCTTGCCTAGGCCCTGACCACTACGTTTCTAGTTGTCGGTTTTGGGATAGATTTAACCAACACACTATTAAGCATCGGTATGATCTTGCGTTAAGCTATTTTGGGTGAAGATTTAATTTTGCAATGTCATCAGATAGCCATCCGACTACCAGAGTTCACAAAAAATGCAAAGAAAAAGAAAAAGACAGGCAACCGAGGTCCAAAACCAACGACAAAGCTTCTCCTAAGCAAGTCGCCGGTTCGCCGGTTCTCAGTGAGGTGTTTTTGCAGCTCCTGATGCCCGCTAGTTTAGAGTCACAGGCCGCTACCGACTCCCACGTGGAGTCGGCCAGGCCGCTGGAGATTCAAGGTATTGGGGCCTTGGAGATTATTCCCTCAGATGGGTCCGGAGCCGCTGAGCAGGCATCGGCTTCTGAAGATGTACTCAGACCTAAACAATTATATATTAAACCAACTTCAAAGGCAAAGACTAAAATACCTTTAAAGGCAAAGAAACAAGTTCACCAGCCACATGGACAGGCCTCCATGCCCAAAAAACAGATGTTCAAAATGGCCGAAGACTTAATTACCTTGATCAGGGGTTCCCATCCCCCTCCTGATAAGAGGCCTAGGCAAGAGACAGACTATGAATCTTCAGATCAGTTTTCCATTTCTTCTGATTTCTCTTCTGATCAGTAATATTCTCTTCCCCCGATTCTGATACTGAAGAATCAATTCCTTCAGCTTCTCCTCCTGAGGACTACTCTTCTGGGGAAACCTTGCATACCATGAGGGAGCACTTCCACTGGGAGAGCCAAGATTTTTCAGAATCTAAGAAGAGGCTCAGAGACTTTCTTTTACTACCTCAACACAGGCCCCTAGCTATTCCACCTGTGTTAGACATTGTAGATGATGTGTTCTCAGAGTCCAGTCTGACCCCTGACTCCTTACCTCCAGCTCCTGTTAAGCCGGACAGATACTACAGGGTCCCTGACTCTCATAAATTCCTTTTTCAAAAACCCTGTGGCAGACCCAGAAACTATTTCTCAGGGTCCCAAAGGGGTCAAGGCTTCCACTGCAAAAAACCCTACCCCCTCTGACAGGGATTCTAGGGCACTGGATAGATGGGGAAAAAAGATTTACACATCTGCTACCTTAGCTATAAGGGCCTTAAATTGCCAGTTTCATATGCTCAAATATCAGAAATATATCATGACATTGCTTAAACAGAAAATGTTGGTAAATTCTGAATGTGCAGAAAACAAAGAAATGCAGGATTTATTGCATGAAGCTGAACAAGTTGGAAAGCATACTTTGCAATGTGGTTTTTATTCTCTGGAGGCCTCCTGCAGGGCCGCTGTTACGGGTTCTGTCATTAGGAGGCATGCTTGGTTAAAGGAACAAAATCTGCCTGATCATGTTAAAGCAAAATTATTAGATGCTCCATTACAACATGATACCTTGTTTGGTGTTAAGGCAGAAGAGGTGTTAAAGAAAATGGAGGACAAAGCTAAATCTATGCAAACGGTCAAGGATTTCTTACAGGTACAGCCACCTAGATTTAGCAGACACTGGCCTGCAAAAAATTGGTCCTTTCCAGTCTCAGACAGACCTCAAAGGGGCAGATCCAGATGCCCTAGAGGCAGATCACAGCCGCAAGGTTCCTACAGGTCTAAGCAATGGGGTGCCTCTACCTCCAAAGGTGGAGAAGACAAATCACAACCATACAGGAAACAGTCCCAATGACTTACCCCTGCCTGCACCAAGCACTTATCTTCTGGCAGCACCCTTAGGGGGGAAAGCTAGCACTTTTTTCTCAAAATTGGCACATTATAACCCAGGACAAATGGGTTCTAGACATAGTGTCACAAGGCTACATGTTTCACTTCCATACCCTGCCAAGGTCAAACAGTTGGCCAGACCTGCCAAAAAATCAATGGGCAGAGGCTCAAAAACAAGTCACAGCTCTCATGGACATGAGGGCTATTCAACAAGTGCCACAGCAAGAGCAGGGACAAGGATTTTACTCAAGACTTTGAAAGGACAAAGCATGGAGACCAATACTGGACCTATCTATTCTAAACACTTTCCTGGATATACCAAAATTCAAGATGTTGACCTTGCAGCAGCTTCTACCCATTCTGGGCAGCAAGGCTTGGCTCATGACTTTAGACCTAAAAGAGACATACCTGCATGTCCCAATCAGACAATCATGCAGAAGATACCTCAGATTCAAGGCTGGCTCAAAGCATTACCAATTCTCTGCACTGCCCTTTGGCTTATCTACTGCTCCCAGGGTCTTCACAAAGTGCCTGGCACCAGTAATTGCTTACTGCAGACAAAGAGGAATACAAATATATCCTTACTTGGACGACTGCCTCATACAAGCAGAGAACAAGGACATTCTACTACAGCGTCTGACATTTGTGAAAAGACTTTTAACATGCCTAGGGTACACAGTCAACAAAAAGAAATCAAAACTAGTACCCTCTCAAGAGATAATATTCCGGGGTGCAAGCTTAAATACAACTGCCCAGATGGCTTATCTCACTCCAGATAAACAAAGACAACTGACTACCTATTTCAAGGAAATGGCAACAAAGGCCCAGTTATCTGCAAGAAATATTCTGCAGGCTTTGGGCTTCATGGCATCCTGCATCTTACTAATTCCATATGCAAGACTGCATATGAGGAAAATTCAGTGGTACCTAAAATGTATCTGGACACAACATTGCCACAGCCTGGAAACAATGATTACTCTCATTCACTGCCTGCAACAGGAGTTTCAATGGTGGGCAAAGGCTTGTCACCAAAACAAGGGACAGCCGTTCTCACTACCCCCAGCCAGGCAGAGCCTAACGACGGATGCATCAGATTATGCCTGGGGGGCACACATGGCAGGAAGAGGCATTCAGGGCACCTGGTCCATAAATCAAAAGCATCTACATATCAATCAAAAAGAGATGCTAGCTGTTCAAAATGCCCTGACAGCCTTCAAGGACCTACTTCATCCGGGACAACTACTGATAAAGACAGACAACACCATGGTCATGTGGTACATAAACAAGCAGGGGGGCACTCATTCTTACCCCCTTTGCAGTCTAGCCATGGCTTTATGGGACACAGCATTGACTTACCATGTTCATCTACAGGCACAATTCCTGCCAGGAAAGGAAAATACTCTGCCAGACGAACTAAGCAGAAACCTCATGTATTCCCACGAGTGGCATCTGGATCCACAAGTCTTCAGCATGATAACAAAGAAATGGGAACGCCCAGACATAGATCTATTTGCCTCCCCTCACAACAATCAACTAAAAAGATTCTGCACAAGGACTTATCACAGACAAGCTTGGAAAGTGGATGTCTTATCTTTCAACTGGACAAACCTATCAGTATATGCCTTTCCTCCACTGCCTCTCCTCCCCAAGGTACTCCTAAAGGTCAGACAGGAGAAACCAAAAATGATTCTGATTGCCCCAGACTGGCCACGCCAGTACTGGTATCTGAGCTTAAGAAACTTGTCCCAATGCCCAGCCTGGACCTTACCTCAAATACCTCATCTACTGTCCCAGCAAAACAATCAGATTCTGCACAGCCAACTCAGGACCCTAAACCTGGCAGCATGGCGGATAATGTAGCCATACAAACCACACCTCTCAGTAAAGCTGTGATGGATGTCATTTTAGAAGCCAGAAGGCCTATTACTAGAAAATCCTATGCTGGGAAATGGAAGAGATTTTGTGCTTGGAACCAAGCTCAAGGAACTGATACAGCTGTCCCAAATATTCCTCAGATTTTGCAATACTTAACTGAGATGCTGGACAAAGGCCTATCTTTTTCATCAATTAAAATCCATGCCTCTGCCATTTTGGCTCATTACAATACAGAGCCACCACTCTTTTCTCATCATTTATTAAGGCAGTACCTCAGAGGACCCAAAAACATAAGGCCTCCAAGGAGAATGCCAATACCTGCATGGGACCTCAATTATGTCTTGGAAAAACTCACCTTACCTCCTTTTGAGCCAGCTGCTACTGCGGATATAAAGTTCTTATCTTGGAAAACAGCTCTGCTCCTAGCAATAACTTCTGCAAGACGAGTTTCAGAGCTACAGGCTCTCATGGCTGTGGAACCCTTTATCATTTTTTATCCAGACAGGGTCTCTCTGAGAACAAACCCTACATTTATGCCTAAGGTGGTATCCATTGTAGCCCTTAACCAAACAATTCATTTGCCAACTTTTTATCCAAATCCACAGAACAAGGAAGAGAAAATTCTGCATTCTTTGGACGTACACAGACAATTTAGATTCTACTTGGACAAAACTAAAGTTTTCAGAAGGACAGATCAACTACTAGTGGCATATGCCACAGCATCACAAGGAAAGGCTATCTCCAAGCAGACTATTTCAAAGTGGATAGGTCACTGCATTCGTTTCTACTACTCACAGCATGGCAAACCAGTGCCTAAGGGCATTAAGCCACATTCAACCAGAGCTGCAGCCACTTCTGCAGCCTTTCTCAGGGAAGTACCAACCAAAGACATTTTAGAGGCTGCTACTTGGAGTTCAGTGCATACCTTTACAAAACATTACAATCTGCCTCTTTACTCTAAATCCAGAGCAGACTTTGCCACTGCAGTTCTGCAGGGCCTCATAGCCGCTCCTAATGCTGTTTAGCTCCAGCCCCCCAACCATAGCTTTGGGACTCAACCCAAATGTAATGACTGCAACAGTGAAACACGAAGAACATAGTACAGTTGTGTACACTTACCATAAATGTAGATGTTCGAGTGTATTCATTGCTGCAGTCCAGTTTATCCACCCGCCATCCCCCTTATTTTACCTGGAACTTATCTTTACTTCTCTAATCTATACAACCTAGGTGGAGTATTTGCTTATTGATGAAGGTAAAGCTTATTTTGGTGCATGTATGTTTTACTTACATATTTTTAGCCTACCCTTTTGGGGGCACCTGACATCTGGGGCAGGAAAAACTGAAGAAAATGGCGTCGGCTGCATCTTTTATGCCCCTGACGACCTGTCATCAGGGAAGAGGCGACAGCAACTGACGCAGGACCCAAGACTTTGGAATTCAGGCCGACTGAGGGAAACCTGCCAGCAGGATAATCCAAATGTAATGACTGCAACAGGGAATACACTCGAACATCTACATTTATGGTAAGTGTACACAACTGTACTTTCTCTCTTGTTCAAGTGGGGATATGATGACATTAAACTGGATGGTTTCCCTTCCCAAGGATGAGCAAGTTGATGTGAGACACTCATTATCCCTTCCTTGTTCCTTCAGCAGCAATTCCCCCAATCCAGCTCTGTCAAGGTCACAGACAGAATCATCTCTCTGTGTCATGGACCTGGTCATTTGGCTAGTACTTCTGAGATCATTTTCAAACATTTTGAACAGTGCCAGATAATTTCATGGTACTAACATACTTGAATGCTGAGGTTTATGATCAGATATGTTACTTTTGAAATTGTATTGTGTTTTAAGATAGTGTAAGTTTTTTTACTGAAAATATTTAGAAATGGGTCATTCAGTAGTAGTTCAATGTTCTTGTTTGTTGGTTACAGTGATCTTCTTTTATGCTTTATTGCCTTGTTTTAACATAAATCATAATCTGTATATCTATCTCTATATGTATATAATATATATATATATATATCTATATGTATATAATATATATATATATATATATATATATATATATATATATATATATAAAAAAAAATATATATATATATATAGCGAGGGAGAGAAAGATGGATATAGATATATGTGGGGGTATATGCGCATGTGTATGGTGTAGTAATGCATAACCGTTAAGTCACCACAGTCATGGTTGCTTGAACTTTCTAAAGTCTCTTTACTAGATGATGCTTGTTTTTAACATGTGAAAAGGATGATAAAGCAAGGCCACATGTCACATGCCCATCCACCACCCAGACTGATGTTCTGTTAGTACACAATTAAGAAGGTAATGCTTGTCTTTCAGTTATCATACTCATGACCTTCACTACCTGTCACCACAGACGAAGCAAAGCTGTCATTTATATACATACAAATATTTCAGCTAAGGGCAATAATAAGTGTCTAAGATGTTCTTAAAATATCTAAAGTAGTGCTTGCTTTCATATAATTGGGTAATCTATTCCATGCATCAGCTATTCTCTCAGAGAACCAATCAGTACATCTCTTATTCCAATATAATCTTCTTCACAGGTTGTCTGATGAACCTGCACTACTCTTTTGATAACCCCAAACATTCCCAGAGGGAGTTATCTCTAAATGCTATAAATAGCAGAATAAGGTATCCTCTTAAATATCTAATGAGGCATTGTATAATTCAAATATTTTAGTCTTTCATAATATATTACATTTTCAAATCCATGGATTTCCTTGGTATATTTCAGTTGCTTGTTTTCTTATAAGGTTGCCATATTGTTATTTCATACTCTAAGTTGGGTCTAATGTAATTTGCAGACAATAATTTCATCATTTCTGGTTTCCTAAACTTTATAAATCTTTTCAAACAACCATTGTTAGAAAAAAACTCAAAGCTGTATCTACCCATATACCCATGTCCTTAAATGAATACAGAGTTTCAATAAATGTGCCATTTTGAATAGTCGGCCTTCGTTCTAAGTATTTCAAATCTCATATGCTTAGTTTTTGATGTATCTAATAGCATATTATTGTCTTGTGCCCAAAAGGTCAATTTAGTAAAATTATATTGCAGACATGCCCGATCATCAAGCTGGGTGGTTTATTTCCACAAGGTCTGAATGAGAATTTTTGAATAACCAATGAGCTTCATTTTTGTTGCTAGGCTACTGTATAAATGGATATTAACTTTATGGAATTCTGACTCATGTTACACTGATGAAGGCTATCTAAGTGTTTTTTCAGCCGAAACCAGTCTGATGGAGTTTCATTTATACATGCTTTAACAAAGCAACTGGTATATCACTGTCTGCTGGCCTTTGATTTTTCAGTTTGGATTCTCCTTTTTGGGGCCATGGAGTTGCCATACTTGCAAGGGCCGTGTGAGTTTGCATTATCATTTGCCTTGCTTTTGGCCTGTGTTATACTGTACATCTACTTCGGTGATGAGGATTGGGAGCTCATTGGTCATTTGATGTTTGCCAGTTTATTTCTAAGGTGGTTGTCCTTATTGAACTATTTATCTGTTTGTTGCCTGGATTTTTACATAAGTGGATGGTTCAATTCAAATTTATGGTCGAGGATGTTCTACCATGGATACAATATCATCAATAGGACCTACAATCAGTTGGTGTATAGCGATTTCGGCGCATTCATTCATTTGGGCATTTTTGGTGGATTACAACAGATACTGAATTGAGAATGCCTTTGCATCGATGATATACCGTGTTTGGGCTCATTGACTTACAGACATACCAGGTTTGGGCTTTATATATTAAAGAAAACATTTTTTTCTGATACAGTTCAAGTGTTTCTGATGGTTTGATTCACATTTTGACATCTATGGCTGATGATTGGTTACTACAGATACAATGGCACTTATAGGGCTTGTACCATTTGGAGTGTGGTGTGTTTGGCTTTTCCATCTACTTGGGACAATACTTTTGGGAATATTTGTGGAAATACAACAGAAATTGGATCAGGAATGCTTATGCAACAACGGTTATGATGTCTGTTTTTATTTTGTTGCTGCGAATCTCGTTTATATCAAATATTTATTTTTCATGCAGTTTAACATTTCTGGTGACTTTATTTACATCATAGATATTCACTGTTGAAGACATTTGGCTATAGGTGTGGTTTCGATACACCAAATTGTGCTGGTGTTTTTGGAAATTTGGTTATTTGAACTGACAAAGATCATTCTATGGACTATTGATCGGCCATGTTTGTGTTATTTTGACTTCAGGTTTGGAATTGTGTATAAACTGAGATATTCTCATATTTATGAATATTTTGCTTTTTATAAAGACAATATTGGTCTAATTCATCATACAATATATTGCATGTTTGTGATATCTAAACAATCATTACCCATTTTTTGATTGAATTTTCTAATTTTTATAGGGCGTTTGCACATTAAGGTTCACTGTGTATGCAACTTTTGCACAACCATTCAACTAAATGGATTATTGCTTATATGTGAATGTAAACACTGGTGCAGGAATAGGATATTTATATGGATTATTCTATGTTATGGCTTTTTGTGCACCAGTAATTCATACTCAAAATCCAAATATTATTTTCTCTCCTATATGATGTTGTCCAATATATTAACATTGGAACAGACCCTAGTGGCCATTCTGTTTATTATAGGGAGTTCAGTCTATATTTTGATACTATATTGGCACATTATTATTCTTTCGGCTATATTTGGGGTTCAGTATTTCACATATATAAGAACTTCAACTATTTTTATCTTGTTTTTGGATTATTTCTCTTATATACAGGAGTATGTGGGGGCTCAAATATATATATATATATATATATATATATATATATATATATATATATATATATATATATATATATATATATATATATATATATATACATATATAGCTTTTTGCTAATTATTGAGCTATGATATCTGCGGTGGTGGTGCTGCAGTAGCGTTGTCACCTCACAGCATGATGATGTCCCGTTCGATTCTCAACTAGAGCGTCTTCTGTGGAGACATGCGTGAATGGTGTACCTTCATTGAAGGTTGTGCATTAGGGCTGGCAACTCAGCACGTAAATATCAACTGCCAATCATTAGTGGACTGGAGTTCCATTGTGGCAACCCCTAACCGGAAAAAGCCGAAAGACACAACAACAACAACAACAACAACAACAACAACATTGAGCTATTAGTTATCACCACTTAGTTTTGTGTAGTGGGTACAACGGACTAATATTGTTTAAACAGAGGAACGTAGTGATGTGTATTATAGGCCTTTGAGATTAATATTGGGTATTGTTACCAACCTAGGTGACTGGAATTGTGGATATATTCAGCAAAGGCTATTATTGCTCATCCCCATACTTTCATTTTTTGATTGGATAACTGAAGCATAAATGGAAAACTATTATCATCTTTTTTTAAAAAACAGGCCGAACATAGCTTTGCGATTGTAATTCACTGGATCTATTTGGATTGTCATGGTTATACACTTCGGCTATTATTGTTCCTCTTGAATCACTTATATATTGAGCTGACCTTCTACTTACTATAGTGGTTATACTATATTATATTATACATTACATTTTGTACCTTTTTGGTTTTCATATTTGAGCTCATACTCCACATTTTGGATAATATTTTATCACATTCTTTAGTGGGGAATTGTACTCAGTTACATAATCTTTACATAAGGAGGGAATAGTATCACATATATGGAACTGACCAAGATTTTACAGGGATTATCAGCAGACAGAGATGATTTGGGGGGGGGGGTTGGATTAGGACCTACCAATAATACTAATAATGGGTTGGATTTACATGATCTGAACAATATGTGTATATCCCAACTCCAAAAATTAACAAAAGTGCATGAGGGGCTTACGAACTAATGTCTGGCATCTCAGGCTCTTCAAGGGTTTTCAAGCCAAAGGGATCTCACCTAGGCTTCTTAGAGTAAGAATTCAACCTTTAGTAGCCAACATAGATACGGAGTTAGCTGAAAAATGTGCATTGGCCTAACAAAAAGCCTCAATGGGATTTGTTGAGGTGTTGGTTGCATACTATGAACGCTCTATAGATATGGGCATCACTGAGATAGCCAATATTTGTGAGGACACCAGGAAGTTTGAGGGCCAACCATATTATATGACTTGTCTGAACAAATTGAGTCAGGAACTACTTCAATTAGAACAACAGCTCAAGGAGAGAGAAATACACAAATTCCATAGGGATATGGGAGACTATGATAGGGGGAACCCCTTCACCACCACTAAACATGTCAAATTTGATAATGTAAACCAAAAAACATTGAAATATAAAAGACCAAGGTCCATTCTCAAGAAACCCAAATCTTCTTATAATGGGACATCCGAGGAAGACTCCTCCTCAGTCATGGATGTAGATGTACAGTATACGACAGATTCCCCATTATCTAAGTGCAAGAACTCCCCAAACCCTTTAGGGGTAGGACAAGGAGGGCAGGAAGAAAACATACCACACATAGACAATATAGAGACCCTTCTCAGAATGATGACACAGAAATAATGGAAACCAACAATGTGTTAAATATTTCATCACAATCTTTGTCACGAGTAAATATTCATTTGTTAAATAAAGGGTTAAACTTTGTACCTGTATTCTTGGTGTCAAAGGACTGTTTTGCACAGGATGTTACATCCTTTTGTCGGTTGTTAAATTTGAAATTGCATTTTGATTCATCCACTAATTTTGTGGAGGAGGAAGTATTCAAGTATCATAAATCTAATTATATGCCTCCTATGCGACACAGTGTTTATATGTTTCAAACATCTGTTCTCAAATATCTACATTTCCATTTCAAGGAATCTGGGATTATGCCTAATAACCTCTCAAAGATTGAAATACA
Source organism: Protopterus annectens (assembly GCF_019279795.1). Lineage (NCBI taxonomy): Eukaryota > Metazoa > Chordata > Ceratodontiformes > Protopteridae > Protopterus > Protopterus annectens. Next base: position 1,360,911,968 of record NC_056744.1, on the reverse strand, counting down.
GGCAATCCAGGACCTTGCTAATAACAAAGATTTGGTCATTCTGCCTGCAGACAAGGGAGGGGCAGTGGTTGTCATGGATTGGGCCAAATACCATGCTGAGGCAGAGAGGCAACTTAATGATGGGTGTTGCTACATGCACATGCCCTTGGATCCAAGTTCTAGTTTTAAGAAACAAATTGATCAGTTTCTCCAGTCTGCCAAAGAGAAGAGTATTATATCCGATTCTACACTACACCATTTGACAGTATCGAATACAAGTAGCCAATATCTATATTTACTGCCCAAAATACATGAAGATCTTTATCATCCACCAGGCAGACCCACTGTACCGGAGCAAGGCTCCATTACTGAACCCCTCTCAAAGTTTTTGACTAAATACTTGAAATCTTTGCTGAAATGTGTCAGTTCCAGGATCCAGGATACAACCCAATTTGTACAGGTAATCTCAAACATGCAACTGGAACCCAGATGGCTGTTATGTACTCTGGATGTATCGGCTTTGTATACTAACATTCCTCATTGGGCTGGGCTACAGGCAATTGAACATTGGTTATCTATATCCGAACTTTATCCCCCAGGATTTAATACCTTTTTGATCTGTCTTGCGGAACACGTTCTTTCGAAAAATGTTTTCTACTATCAGAGCAAATGTTACTGGCAGGTTTGGGGGATGCTGGATTGCTGGATGATCTGGAGGTCTGACATTAAATATCTGCAGGAGTTTGTTGAATATCTAAATGGCAATAAGTGGGGATTGGAATTTACAGCCAACTATGACGTCCAATGGATTACTTTTTTTGGATGTCTTGATCACTAGAAATATCGACACTTTAGACACTCAGGTCTACTGTAGCTACCCACAATACAACTCCCTACTGCATGCATCCAGTTTCTGTCCACCACATATCACTAGACATATACCCAAATCTCAATTTCTTTGTATAAAATGCATATGTTCACAAGTAGATAAATGTGAACACTTTAAGAAGAACCTGATCAGAAGGTCTAGAGATATGGGCTACAAAATTGGCAACATTTTCACTGCCAGTAACTGGGGTCAATGTTAGACAGGAATGATTTATTGACCTACAGAAATAAAGAACAGGGGGGACCTATGGATATCTGCCTTGTCACCACCTATGGGAGGAATACTAATATATTATTAGATAGTGTCCAGAGACATTGGAACATTCTTCTAGCTGATAGCAAGCTATCTCAGATCCTTAATGATAGATGTCTCTTCTCATTTCAGAAAGGGAAAACTTTGTGGTCCCAATTTAATCATTACAAACATGGCCGGAAATAAACTCCGGACTACAGTTAATGCACTTTGACAGCTGATTTACTTACAGGATGTGTACCATATGGACACTGTATACATTGTCCCAAGCTAGTCAAATCCAAACAATTTACTAGTAGAAACACAGGTATAGTTTATGACATTAAATTCCTAGCTTACTGTGGAACGGAATGGGTGATCTATCTCGCTACATGTACCTGTTCAGCCTTTTACATTGGGCAAACTTCTAGGCCATTGAGACTAAGGATTTCTGAACATTGTAGTGACATTAGAACCAAAACAATAAGTAATGCCCTATACAAACATTCATTGATACACCATGGTGCAAACTTCAGATTTACAATTATTGACAGGGTTGTTGGTAATAGGACTAATAAAGCTGGTTGGCACTCTATAGTGAATACAAAAGAAAAAAAGTGGATCATCAAGCTGGGTGGTTTATTTCCACCAGGTCTGAATGAGAATTTTTGAATAACCAATGAGCTTCATTTTTGTTGATAGGCTACTGTATAAATGGACATTAACTTTATAGAATTCTGAATCACATGTTACACTGATGAAGGCTATCTAAGTATTTTTTCAGCCGAAACCAGTCTGATGGAGTTTCATTTATACGTGCTTTAATAAAGCAACTGGTATATCACTGTCTGCTGACCTTTGATTTTTGAATTTGGATTCTCCTTTTTGGGGCTGTGCAGTTGCCATACTTGCAAGGGCCATGTGAGTTTGTTTAGACATGCCCTATCTCCAACTTGTCACAAATCACTAAAGCACACACTAAACTAACACTACACATAAGCCTACACTCAGTGATCCCCCAAGAACAAAGCCCATAAGGCAAGCACTTTACCTAGTACTCTTGTCATACGGGATTATATTGCATGACACACAGATACTCCTCTCACCAGAATAGACAAGGACAAGATAACACTTAGCTGCCAGTCTGGAGCTAGAATCTGGAATATCACTCACACACTCAGGTCAGTGTATCACAAGGAACCAAAATGATTCTATCATAGTTCATGTGCATGTAAATGAACAGAAGTGTACCTCAATGAACTAAATGAAGAGACATTATGGATCTCTCCAGATATCTGTCACAGACAGGTACATGCCTTGCATTGAGCAGCATTCTACCTTCACCAAGGATGATGCCACAGTTATGAAAAGAAAATTATTAATTGTAATAATTGGCTTAGTTTCTGGTGTCACTCCAGGGGAATCTAATATCTATCACCATAGGAAGACATGGTTAACATTCCACTTTGCTTTGCTAAGGTTGGTCTGCACCTCTCCACCCTGGGCTTTGGATATTGACTAAAACTTTAGCCATCACTTACAGCCTTTCTAGGCAATGTCAAAAATGACAAAACTATTGGTGGCTTGGATGACAAGCTGAAAGCAGCAGAGTGCTTGAGCTCTGCAGTCTTCATTCTTTCCTGACAGGATTTTTTAATTTCATAAACAAAGACTGAAACTACTAAAATCGAATTCTGGAAGTCATAAGTTACACGTTGGTGCAATTTTTAAGTTAACATTTTCATATTTTCCTTTCAAACTTTCCAATAGAAGTGACATTGCAACCATATTCACAAATGAAGATGAGCAGTTCCAAGTTTTTTCAGCAAGAAACTCCAATGAAGAAAGAAATACAGGCAATCCTTACTACAGTTCAAGACTTGGTAGGTAAAATAGGCAAAGTAAACTTAAAAGTGGACAATATAAAAGAAGATACCACCAAACAAATAAACTTATTAAATGAAGTCCTTAAACAACAAACTGACCACATTACTGCTTTGGAAGATTCTGTAAGAGATATAGACTACAGGTTAACAGAAAGAGTGAAAAATATAGACTTTTTTCTTCAAGAAAACACTAGACTCATTGAAAAGATAGACGCCATTGACAATAGAACCAGAAGAAACAATATAAAAATCTATGGCATCCCAGAGCAAATGGAGGGGCACAATATGATTAATTTCCTGACTTCTTGGATTCCTAAAATCTTAAACATACCTGAAGCAGTATCTTTCAGGATACAAATGGTACACAGGTCTTTAACTACAACTTCTGTATCAAGTAAAAACAGCTGTCCAAGATCTATTATTGCAAAATTGATCTCCACTCAAAACAAAGACCTTATTTTAAGAACTCCCTGGTATCTTGCTCCATTAAATACTGATGACCAAACTATCAAATTTGACAATGACTTTTCATGCCTTGTAAAGTCCAAAAGAAGAGGATGCATCCATCTAATAAAATCATTTAAAAAGGAAGGAATCAAAGCACAACTCATATTCACAGCAAGAAAAAGACTATCCCTCCCAGAAGGAAAGAATACTTCTGACATTCTCAAAGAAGCATTCACATTTGTCCACAAAATTAACCCATGGAGTCTTCAATGAACTTAAAAAGGCAAGCTTCAAAAATGAGTGGACTATTAAAGAAAAAAAGAAACCCAGAGACAAATGATTATACATAACTTCACATTTCATGCAAGCATTTGTTTTCTCCCTTTTAGATAATGTGGAATCATACACTGAAGGTAATGTAACTTATTTTTTCACTCCTTTTATCCTTTCCACAACAATGCTAACTTTATAAATACTATATAGTACTCAAAATTCAAGTAAATTAAAATATTATCCAACTGCAAACTACTATTTTATACTTTTATTTCGTTATATACATGGCACAGCACTAGTGATGTGGTATAAAAATCACTCATTCATTTCATATATTTATATATTTTTTATATCCTATACTTATTACTTCATGTATGTGCCTTCCATTTCTGTTTTAATCCTAGCATCATAGTATTTAATCACTGCAGGAGATAAAAATGTTTACTGTGTTACTTTTATGTATTTAAAAAGAAAGTGGTGGCATGTTATTATTATATATACATTTACTGCTTAACTGAACTTCTGTAATGTGCTCCATTTAGCTAATATATCTTATAGCTGTGTATGGTTGGTAATTTGGAGCCTTTATTTTAAATATTCATAATTTTACAAGTTAATGCGTCAAAATGGCTTTTTTATATTGAGTGTGGCAGGTATTAACATACATAAGTGTTTTATGCTTAAAAGCTTCAATTCAGTAGAAAATTCCCACCTACTTACTTTTTTGATAGATTTTTGACAACTTTTGTGAAAAGCTCAAGCCTCTAAAGGCTTCAGTTAGCTCTCAGACTCATGAGAAACAATCTGTGATATCTTTCAGGAAGTAGGATTGACATTTGAACCTGTTTCTCTTCACTGAACTCTAACAGCCAATCAGATTCAAGAATGATTGTTTGAATTGTGTTTTCATTGTTGTTTGTTTGTCTCTTCAGCTTTTCCCAGTTAGGGGGGTCGCCACAGCGGAACTCTGGTCCGGTGCAAACCTCACCTTCCTCTCACCTTCAAAAGGGCCCACAACAATACTGGAAAAGTGTAGTGTCCCGGAAAGCACAGAAGCACAGGTGAAAACAGTTCTTTCAAAAGCCAAAAACACAGCATCAATGGGGCCAGATGGTGTCCCAAGCTGCGTTTTACATGAACTACAGAATGAGCTAACCCCCCACCTAAACACGCTGTTCAACCTCAGCCTCTCCACAGGCTACATGCCCAAAGAATGGTGCACAGCAGCAGTTATTCCACTCCACAAAGGAGGGGCCACAACTGACCCTGGTAACTATCACCCCATAAGCCTGACTAGCCTGGTCTGCAAGGCTATGGAGCGCATCATCATGGAACTCATTAACAAAGACATCGGGAACCTCCAAACACTTGACCTGACCCAGTTTGGCTTTGTTAAGGGCAGATTATGCCTACTAAACCTGGTTGACTTCTTCAAGACAGTCATCAAGACCATAGACGAGGAAAAGGTGGTTCACACAGCCTACCTTGATCTCACCAAGGCATTCAACACCATTCTCCACTCTGGTTTTATAGAAAAACTCACCAGCCTGAACATAACCCCCTACATCACAAGATGGGTTGCCAGCTGGCTTACAGACAGAATTCACACGGTAAGAATAGCAGGCTCCAGGTCCATCTCTAAACCAGTCACAAGTGGTGTCCCACAAGGCTTGGTTCTGGGACCCTTACTGTTCGGCATATATTTATCAGAAGTACAGGCAAACACAAGAGGACTATGGCTAACCAAGTTTGCCAATGACTGCAAACTGGGAGCCATAACTGACTCTCCGGCTGACACGGACATCCTTCAAAAAGGCCTTACTGAGACAGACACCTGGTGTCAAAGTCATGGCCTCAAACTAAATGCCAAAAAATGCATAGTCATCCCGTTTGGGAAAAACAAAACACCCATGAATTACCACATAGGTGGCAGCCCCCTTAATACAGAAGAGGTAATAAGAGATCTGGGGACCCAGGTAGATAGTAATCTCTCCTTTGACAATCATATTGCCAAAGTAGTTAGGAAATCCTTCGATGTGGCCCATCTAATTACTAAGGGGTTTGCATCTAGAAATAAAGAGGTTATAGTGCCCCTCTACTCATCACTCATCAGACCCATCATAGAGTACAATGCCCCATTTGGGATGTATCTCACAAGACATTTCCAACAGCTGGAAAGACCACAAAAGCACCTCACCAAGAGGATTACCGGCCTCAAACATATGTCTTATGCAGTCCGATTGAAAAAACTCAGCCTGTACTCAGTGGCATATTGCTTACTCAGAGGTGATCTCTGCCTGACTTACAAAGTCATGTCCAACTCAGAATTGATGGACATGCTCCACCTAAAGAAATCCAAGTCACTGCGAGCCATGCACTCTAGTGAGCTAAACCTCACCACAACAATAAATAGAACATGCTGGAAGGATAGATTCCTGTCACAGAGACTCCCCATGCTTTGGAACAAAATTTCTAACTACATTAGGCAGACCCCATCACTAACACTCTTCAAGAGAAGCCTTGACGAGTGGATGGGTAATAGAAAATACACCCCTGGGATCACTTCATTGGCTCTGCTTGACAGAGGCTCAGTTAATTAATCAATGGGGTGGTGAAAGCCGACACACTCTGGCTAGGCTTATAAATGCCCTTGGGCAGATAACCTAGTACCTACCTATGAATCTATGAACCTATGAATGATTGGCAGTAGATTTTTATGGTGCCAAGTTGCTAGCCCAATGCCCAACTTTCAGCGAAGGCACACCCATTCAAGCATGTCTTTCAGAGGGGGCCACTCAACCATGGGGAGGACATGCAGACTCCACACAGAAGGCACTCCAGCTGAGAATCGAACAAGAAAACCTCTTGCTGTGAGGCAACAACGCTACCACTGTACCACCGCGGCTACTGATTTGTGTTTTCATTCATTTACCAAATTATTTTCATCTAAAAAGTCTTATAAGCATATATTTTACTGTAAATAGTGATTTATTTAATCTGAATTACATTTATACTTAAATAAAAATTACAAATATGTTTCTGACAGTGACAGTTTTAAATGTATCTTTTTTCCTCTCTGCTTAGTAACAAATAATTATTAGGATTAATCAATTTAGCTTATTTAGTCTGCTTAGATAAAAAAAACTTCAACATATTGTATATAGCTTCATGTTCTTAGTTCATGCATATGTAGTATATTAAATCAATTTTTTTCCTTTTGTATGTTTTTAATGTATATGCAGTTTTCCTTCTGCTTGCTATTAACCTGCAGTATCAAGGAATTCCCACTAGATGTCATGAGAGGGTTAGTTTGTGGCTTCTATGACAGATATAGTAAGCATGGATTTGGTTTATCCATTGTTAAAATGTCCAGTTTTATTGTTTTCAAATTTAAATTGTCCATAACAGTTTTTAAAAAACGTATTTGTCATAATGAATCAAGGAAAGCACTTTTCAATTTTACTTATAATAGCAGTCTCCATCAAATTATAATATTTAAAGATTGAACAACCCCATGAAAAGGAGCAGTATCAATAAACATTTAATGCTACATAAAGCAGATGTTGCATTCATTCAGGAATCTCAGTAATAAAAGATCTAAACAAATTAACTTTTAAGGATTATAGGATTTTGGTAAGTTCAAACTACAACCAAAAGAAAAGAGGTGTCCTAATTTTACACAGAAAATCAATGAGAATTCCAGAAATATTTGACTCATACTCAAGCAATACTGGTATGCTTGCTTTAGTCATACTAAAACTAGATAAAACGATGTACACTTTTACAAACACCTACTGGATACCAGGTATTGAGACTAAAACTTTGAAAAAAACATTTAGACACCATAATATTAAAGTCTAAATGTGAGTTACTGTTAGCAGGTGATTTTAATTGCATGTTGTCCTCTGTGGATACTACAAGCTCTAAGCTCTTCAAGATGTCCCCTGTTGCCAAGCACTTGAACATCTATATAAAAGACAGAAACCTAATTGACACTAATGGTATACAAATATCCTCTCGGAAATATTCTCACTACTGTTTCAGGTTTGGCATGCAGACTAACTCAGACAAAGACTTTGTAACCAGTCCTATAATGGCCAAAATTGATAATGTAGTGCTGACATCCTGCCCTATGTCTGACCACATTGCTATCACCTTCAATGTATTGCTTAATACTGACCCCTTAAACATCTGCTAAAGACTACCTGCTTATCTAGTAACAGGACAAGGATTTAAAGAAAGGTTTCTAGATGAAATAAAACTTTACCTAGATGTCAATAATAATGGGGAGGTTTCAGATATTATCCTATGGGACACTTTAAAGGTAGTCTTACATGGTAAAGTCAAAAGTTGGTATATAAATAAAAGGATAAAGTGGGATAAAAAACTGGTAGACATACAAAATGAAATTGATGAACTAAAACTTACAGCAAATGACAAATCTGCATTAGCTCACATATGTAAACTAAACAAGGAATATCAGGATATCGTGCAGCATAAAATATCAATAAATCTGGAAAAAAATCAGATTACAATCCTACTCAATTAACCCAAGAGTATGCACAGGATTCCAATTAAATCTAAACATTTAAATGAAAAAAGTCATATAAAAGAAATAATATACACTAGAAATAATCAGACTATCAAAGTTACAGATCTAAAAAATATCTTATTATGTTTTAAAAACGTTAGGAGAATATTAGTAATAATAACTCATCTACAACTGATAACAAAAGTATAGATAACTTTATTGCTAATAATATTAAAAAAAAACTATACAAACACAATATTAATAACACAGATAAACCCTTTTCATTTAAAGAATTAAAGGAAGAAATTAAAAATCTTAAGACAAAAAGGTACCAGGGCTGGATGGTCTAATTCTGGAGTTTTACAAACTCTCACTTGATAACATCTTGAAAATCTTGCTCAATGCATTCCAAGAAGTTAAAACTACAGAAAACATCCCTCCCTCATAGAAATATTCTATCATCTCGCCTGTCTTCAAATCAAATAAAAAGTGCAACCTTTGCAGGCCAATTTCTTTGCTTAACACTGATTACAAGATATTCATGTCTATCTTCATTGACAGATTAAATAATATTATTCCAGTATTAATTCATGAAGACCAAACCAGATTTATCAAAAACAGAAAGGTAATAGACAAGATAATTATATTAATTTTCTTAATAGACGTAGCAAACAAGAAAAAATGAGCTTTCTGTTTTAAACCTTGATATAGATAAATCGTTTGACTCCCTAAGTTGGCCATATGTATTTAAAGCACTGCAAAAATACAGTTTCTACCCAAACATTAAAAACTATATGAAATGTCCATACCTTATGTAAAGATTGGATCTTGTCTATCTGGCCCATTCAAAATATTAAGAGGTCCTAAACAGAGGTGCCCCCCCCCTCTCCCCATTACTCTTTGCCCTGGCTATTGAGCCTCTTGCAATCTGTGTTAGAAATAATGAGAGCATTAAAGGATATAAAGTGTCAGACAAATTATCCCCCAAGATGCACCTGTTTCCTGATGACCTACTAATAACTTCTAATGATACTAAAAATTCAGTAGATCACTTATTACATAATCTAGACTTCTTTGCAAACATCTCTGGTCTAAAATTCAATCAAAACAAAACTCAGGCACGTCTAGTGAATAAAAATGTTACTATGAAACTTAGATAGAGAAGAAACATAAATTGGGAGGGGGCACATATTAAATATCTAGGTATCATTGATGAATCTAATTATAAAAATGACTCACCTTAATTACCTCATCTAATTACCAACAACTTATAAACTCAATTACAAGTCTAACTGATAGCTGGAACAGACTCTTCTTCACATTTGAAGACAGACTAACTTTAATCAAAATGTTATTGTTCCTTAAAATCTTATTCATTGGCCAAGCTTTAATAATTCCTCCATCCGCCAAAATTAAACAGAAAATTAATAACTTATTGCTCAACTTCCTTTGGTATCCCCCCCCCCCCAAAAAAAAATAATTTCTCTTCTCTGGTACACCACAATCTGGGATGAAGTAGGTATAGGGTTTCCAAATACTGATTTTTATTTAAACTCCCCATTTATTAACATAGTGTTGCTTTGGAATAGTACTTCTTGTATATCATATTGGAAATCAATACATGAAACCTTACTTCCTAATAGTAATAGGACATTGCTTGAACCATATTCTCAGATACATAGAAACATCTTTATATGGATTTAAAAAATATACATTCAAAGTGAAAGGTCAGAACTTGTTCTTACATCTCTTACAAGCCAAATATTACTGTTGTTTAAAAAGCTTATGCTTTCTAATCAATTAAGAATGTGTTAATAATTATGTTTCCTATTGCCTACATAAATGAAAGTTTGATATCTTTTGATACTGAGAAAATGTTAGAATGACCTATTATATTGAATCAATTTCTCTCAACTAATAAAATAAGTTCTGCAGACTATTTGAGCAGCAGATATAGTTTGCAAAATTGCAAATGGCTGGACATTCAAACTTGTAAGGATTTTATACATACTAAGCTCTTACCCTCATTAGAGGCATACAATAAGAGCAACTTAAAAATCTTGGATTTTATCTCAACAATTATTAATAGCTCACCCAAGAACACTTCATACATATCTGTTATTTATAAAATTCAGAAATTATTTTAGCAAAAAAGATTTTTCTTTTTGGAATTATTCAAGTAAAGTTAATAAACAAGTATTCTAAGAAAAAGATAAAAAACTTTGTTTACAGTCGTGGGAGGAATCCACATCTTCCCTGTTCTGGTGTGTATATACATGGAAATGTTTACATAGATGTTTTTTTACCCCACATAGACTAGCAATAATGTACAAGAAAGATGAAATGAAATGCTGGAGATGTGGACACCCTGATGCTGACTAGATATATATGGTTGTTAACTGCAAAATAATTTCCCCATTTTGGTTAGAAGTTAGATATCTTTGTAAAGCTCTATGGAATGACAACTGTATAATTTCTGACTCCCTTATCCTTTTCAGTGTTCCTATTCCTGAAGTCATTCCTGAAAACCAAACATTTTTACTATGGTCGATCCTCCCTATAGCAAGGAAAATTGTTACTAAAAACTGGAAATACCAATCTACTCCTGTCTTTAAAGTTGAGTTTATTCATCTTGTGAAATACATTTGTAAGAATGAGACTGCTACAGTAAAAGCAAGGACTAACAACATAACTCATTATTTAATTGCTTAGACAAAATTGTCTAATCTTTTAGAGAAATATTAAGTGTTCTCCTATGTATATTGCTTTTTTAATTGTTATGGACATTGCATATGGTTTGTTTGTTCTTGTTACTATACTGTTAAGTTATTCCCTGGGATTCAGCAAGCAGCCATGCAGGAATAAGTTATTCCTGCATGGCAGGGACCGTTCCTGTTCAGCACAGCAGCGCACCATGCATATTTATGAAGGCGCTCTGCCATGCTCTAAAATGATACAGTTCCATGTATGAGCACAGGGGGTGTGTCTGAGAGCAGAGCTCTCACAATACATACATTCTGCACTCCAGAATTGCCTTTCAACAGTTAAAAATGAGCGAGAATGCTCGTAACACCCCCAACCCTTCAGGATAACAAATCTGGTCAAAGGCATAGGGGACAATCATCCCTATCAAGCCAAAAGTTGTTAAGATAACACAGGTAGCATAAGCACATAGTGAATACCTCCAAACCCATCAGAGTAAGGAATGTGGACAAAGCCAAAAGGGACAATTGTGCCACAAAGCAGAAAGTTGATAAAACAGGTTCAGCAGTAGCAGGGATATTCTCAAGGTGATAGCTAAAATAACACAACAAAAATTATTTTTTTTATAAACGCGATAAAGTTTAAGCATAGCTGCGCAGGTGTGCCCATTGCTTAGCTATGCTTAGTCCAGCTTAAGCAGCACAAGAAGTTAAACAGCAAGAGACATCTGACATAAGCAGTATTGCAACAATGTAGTGGTTAGAGTATGCGCTTTGCAAACAACCATTCCCACTTTGATTCCCACTGTAACCAGTTTGCATTTTACATGTAAAAACAGTACATAAACATTTTTTTTTATTAGCTACTAAATAACATATATTTGTTAACTGGAGTACTGCATTAGGTCCAGATGTGAGATGTCAGTTTAACAAAGTTGTGAAACCGCCATATAAACACAAGAGCCTCATACAGTATAGTCACACATGAATAAATGTAATGAAAGCACATTGGGGGATTTCAGGGACAGTAAACAAATTTATAATATGTAATGAATGATGAATCAATGCCATACAGCAGATAGTCTATAAAATGAAAAATAAGCAATGCTAAGCATTGTACATCTCTGCTTACCAGGTGTAAGCTTTGTGTAAATATGACTGCTAAGCAATGAGTAGACCAGCTAAGTGGATTTGCCCATTGGTAAGCAGTGCTGAACCTGTCCCTTTAAGCACTGTCAACCTTAGCTAAGCAGGTTTTCCCATAGCTTAGCTCAGCATATTCAAAACCATCCAATCATGGCAAAGGCTGGGAAATCGGCCATATTTAAAACCCCACAGGCAGGAATACAACTCATAACTGGTTGCAGCTTCCCACTGTAGGCAGTATGGCAGGAGTCGATGAGGACATGCGCTTCTGTGCACAGCACTGGGGCATACAGGTGTCCAAGGTCATGATAGGACTCCTGGTACAAAACCATGACAAGATACTGCTGCAGAGCCAGTACCAAGGCTCCCAATATAAAGCAGAAGCCTGGGACTATCTTGCCCATGATCTCACCACTGCCACTAGTATCCCTCGGACTGGTGAGCAGATCTGGCACCACTATGCCAACTTAAAGTGGAGAAAGAGGGAGCTCTTGGATGAGTGGGTCCAAGAAGCAAGGCAGAGGGATGATGTCCCAGCAGTGTGTAAGTACTCATATTAATAACTGTTTACTAATGTCCAGCATAAGTATATGATGGATAGGTATGCCTAAATATTTCTCTATTTCCTTTACAGCTGCAGCTGAGCAGGCTGTGAATCAGGAAGCCCATGTTAGTAGGCTGCATAGGCTATGTAGCAAGGCTGGTGAGTAACAATCCTGCTTGCAGTAGACATACCAAATAAATATAAAGTAGTAGAAAGTCACCTGACAGTATAAAAACTGTTGTATGGGTTGTACTGAATAAACCAGACAATATGACAGTAATAGTCCCATATAGGTCATATTTAAATAAAATTGTAACTGCCTGCCAATAAAGCTCTAAATCCTGGACTGGTGATGTTTACTCTGGTATTGTATGGCATTGATTGTTGCATTCTCTGAATAGTAAATGTTGTGTTAACCACTGTTACCCACACTGTGCTACATAAAAAATGTCTAGGAATGTCTGTATAAGATTGTTCTAAGTACAGAATCAGATTGTACAACCAAGAGAGACTTACACAGAAAACACTGAAGAGATAGACAGCAATATCCAAATAGCACACTCTGTTACAACTTAAATTGTTGCATTTTTAGCAGACACAGCCATGGTTCAAATCCTGGGAGTGGTAGTAAACTGTATGCATAATCATACCTCTCAACTGTAGTGATTTTTCAGAATGACCAGATAATTGGCTCATATTTTCTGCCTGTTCCTCTGTCCCTGTGGCAAATCAGTGGGATGATCTCAGAATTGTAGTCACAAAATAATTACATACATTTAATTTTCAGACCTCAAAACCTTCAGAAAATGTATATTAAAACAAATCCTGTCACTCTAGCAACTCTCCAAGTTTATGACAACAATATTCAAAGCATGTCCCTATTTGTACCCCCATGTTGTCAAGCTTTGTCCAGAGAGTGTGCATTAAGAGATTGAGAGGTATGTGCATAATATTAACTGGAATCTGGGAATATGTATAGAAACAGTCAGGTAGTGTTAACAAACATTCCCTCCACAGGTCTACCAGGTAAGAGATGCAGAATTTAGCTATAAGACAGTTGAAGTATAAACCATGTACAAACATACCATTGTCCAAACCAAGGCCATAGGGTATTGTAATAATACCTGTACCTTAATGATTAGAGAAATGATCATTAATGTTGTGAGTACTACAAGGATATATAAGTTAATTGACATCTCTCTGTCCCCCACCATATCTGCAACAATAATCTAAATGCACAAGTCAGTGAGTATGTTTACACCAAACCTATTGTTGGGACATATGTCCTATTGTTCAATAAATATTGAAATGTGTTTCTATTAATGTTCCATGTTGAAATACTATCAGTGGTAACCTGTTGCTGTCAATGTAACCTGCATGCCATTGTAATGGTCACTGTGGTTCCATATATGCATGTGCTCTGTTTGCTATGCAACTGTTCCAAATCTGGTGTTTTGAGTTAATGAGAATATCTATGCATGCTGTTATAACTAATCCTGGATTATGTTGACTATTGCTAACCCACTTATGTTTTAAAACTGCAACACCATAGCACATATGGGAAGAACAGTCCCAGCGGACCCACCTCATCTGACCATGGCATTGGGCCCCAGCACATCTGGAACCCACCCTGGGACCTCAACGTCTGCTGGTTCTTTGGGTGCGAACAGGATCCTATCACCCAAAGTCAGGTCCAGAGATTGGTGTGTAGCAAGCTCGGAAAGGAGTTTTGAGATCTGCTACACCAGCTTGAGGGCTGAGTGGTGCATTTAGAGGGTCAGCCTGCCCCTCCTTCTCAGCGCCCAGCACACCCACCTTCGAGGCCATGAACGTGCAATGGGGACTGCCCATGGGTAGGGACCTCAGTCCCACTGTTTCCATTTGAGTGCTCATGGGCTTCCGATTTCAAAACACCCTTCCCCATCCAAGGTGTTTACCCCCTACATGTGTCATATACCGCCCCTGTATGCTGTCTTATCTGTCTTCCTACCCAACCTACCTCCCCAAATATACCTACTATCCTTTCCCAGCATCCCACTCTCACCTTAAGAAAAAAAAAAACAAAGGGCAATCTGTTCCCCCCAAAACATTTTGCCCCATACATGGCTGCCCATTTTGCACATGTGTCCACTGGATAAATGTAATCTGGTCGAATTCACTTCACAACACATTACTGTTGCCCTCACTCCCCTCTCAGCTGTTTGAATGTTCAAATCTACCTCAAAATTCAGTACATATGCACAGCTGTTGCTGTAGAAGAAATGGACAGCTATGAACCTTCCTTACACCCATTCTGCACATCCCTAGATTCTTTCCCTATTGTTTTTCCCTCTGCGTTCTTCCTTTTTCACCACTTTCCTATCACCCCTTTTTTTCTTTTCTTTTAAAGAAATTAACATGGGGGTAAGCAGGAGTTAGCAATTTTAAGCAGTAATAAGTGGGTTTATGCCAGTCTGTGTGGTGGCAAGCAATGGCTACACAGATTAAGCACTGTCAGGCTAACTGTCTGTAAGCTTATTTAACTGGAAGTTAGCATTGCTTACCGCTGAGCAAACCCACTTACAACTGCTTAAAAGTGCCTTAATCACTCTGTATCCAACAGCGCTTGTTCTGCCCAGCAACAAAGTAATCAGCCCTTGCAAGTCTCAAACACAGGACCCTGCACACCATAGCCACTGTGATTTACCACTAAGCCATTTGAGCTGTACATAAATGTGATGTTTTCTCAAACATATCATGCAGCACAGTCATTCAACAGTAGGGAAAAGGTATTTATATACGTAGATGTCTATATATATATAAAATATATATAGGGTGTATATCATAACTGCGAAAGCAAAAAATGTTAAACGGCATTACATCAAACACAAAACTGCAAACACTAAAAATAGCGAAGCCATGGAACATCAAATTCTTACCCAGGGCAAGAATTTGGTGGGCCGTTCCACAGCTTCGCTATTTCCTCCACTGTGGTGCAATCTCAGACTTGGTATATTTAAGTAGGGGTGGTGTGGGGGAGCACAGCCCCCACGTCGGGGGGTGTGGGGGGGTGAAGCCCCTTACATTACACATAGGTTTTTGATGTGCCTGTGTTGTGTGTGTGTTTCTCGGAACAGCAAATTTTTTTTCCAGGGAAAAAATTTGCTGTTCTGAGATTTCGATTATAACACAATTCGAACTTCCAAGTTCGAGCTTATGGTGTTCGATATTTTGGAAGTTCGATAATGTGATGTTGACCCATATATGAAGATATACATGTCTATAAATATATGTATATAGATATATATATATATATATATATATATATATATATATATATTGAGTTACATGTTAAAAGATCAAACGGTTGAAATATCGAACTGCATATGGTCGAGACCATATGCTCGATATTTCAAAAGATCGATCTTTTAACATGATTTAAAAAAACATAAGAAATAAAGTAGAACACTGTAATGCAGGGGGAAAGCCCCCTTGCACCCCCCCCACACACCCCCTCCTTAAATATACCAACTCCAAGATCGAGCTACACTAAGAATGCAGCGCGGAACAGGAAGTGTTCCTATTCCCTGCCATAGTGCGATTTCGGAGTTGGTATATTTAAGTAAGGGAATGTGGGGGGCACAGCCCCCACATGGGGGGGGTGCAGGAGGGCTTGCCCCCCTGCATTACATTGTTCTACTTCATTTCTTATGTTTTCTTAAACCATGTTAAAAGATCGATCTTTTGAAATATAGAGCATATGGTCTCAACCATATGCAGTTTGCTATTTCAACCGTTCGATCTTTTAACATGTAACTATATACATATATATATATATATATATATATATATATATATGCGTGTGTGTGTGTTTCTATATATATATATATATATATATATATATATATATATATATATATATATATATATATATATATATATATATATATATATACATATACATAATATATATATATATATATATATATATATATATATATATATACATAATATATATATATATATATATATATATATATATATATATATATATATATATATATATATATATATATATATATATATATATATATATATATATATATATATATATGGTTCTGGGTCATAACATCGACAACCAGGACATCGACACCGACTTCACCGACGTGAAAACACCGACACAGAAATGATCGACACTACAAATCACGGACAATTAACAGGTAAGGGGTTTACATATCGCTAATCATGCCTACCATAAGGACTAAGTAATACAATTATAAATTATAACTAAAACATGGTAGGCATGATTAGCGAAATCTAAACCCCTTACCTGTTAAATGTCCGTGATTTGTAGTGTCGATCATTTCTGTGTCGGTGTTTTTGCATCGGTGAAGTCGGTGTCGATGTCCTGGCTGTCGATGTTATGACCCAGAACCATATATATATATATATATATATATATATATATATATATATATATATAGATATAGATATAGATATATATAGATATAGATATATATATATATATGTATATAGCTGTATATCTCTATCTATATGTATATATATGCGTATGTATCGCTTCACCTAAAACTCATTTCACCTAAACTCATTTCACCAACTACCCAAACATAGACTGGTAGCATTACTCTAGCTCCAACACCCTAGCCCAAAGGTTCCTAGAATTTATAAACTCAAATGCTATGGAACAACTTGTTACCACTCCCACAAGAGGGGAAAACATACTGGACCTGATCATCACCAACATGGGGACTCTATGCTCCAGACCAGAAGTGTATCCCTCACTGGTAAGATCAGACCATAAATTAATCTCACTGGATATTCACATCCCGACCCCACCCCCTGCCCAGAAAACCACAGTGAAAAACTTCTCTAAAGCAAATTTCACACTCCTCAAAATTGAGGTGGAATCCTTCAAAGCCCCCGGGCCTGTGGAAAATACAGCCCAGACTGCAGAATCCTTTATAAACGCATTCTATGAACACCTTCAGGAATGCATGGATCATGATACCCCAAATAAAACCAAGACCCAATCCTCCAAAGGCAGACGTCCTGTCTGGTGGACCCCAGCCATAAACAAACTATACAATAGAAGGAGGAAGCTGCTAAATGATAGAGCAAAATCCCAAAAAGGGAAGGCATCACTGATCAGTATTAGCAAAAAACTACGGGCACTCATAAAATTGTCTAAGGCCAGCTTTGAGACAAAAATTGCTCAGGACACTAAGGATAATCACAAGGCTTTCTTTAGTTATGTTAGGAACCTGGGTGGTAATTCCCAGATATGCTCAGAATTAGTCCAAAATGACAAAAAATACACTGAACCCACAGACATTGCCAACATCCTAGCTGACAGGTTCAGCAAACCCCACCAAAAGGGCAAATATCTATCCCAGCAGAGTGCTGCCCCCCTGACATCTCAGATGCTCAGGTAAGAGCCACCCTCTCCAAAGCAAAAAACACAGCATCAATGGGACCAGACGGTGTCCTGGGCTGTGTCCTACATGAACTCCAAGAAGAGCTAAACCCAAACATAAAACTACTGTTCAATCTCAGCCTTACTAAAGGATATGTGCCCAAAGAGTGGCGTACAGCAACAGTGGTCCCTCTCCATAAAGGTGGTGCCTCAACGGATCCTGGAAACTATTGCCCCATAAGCCTGACTAGCTTGGTCTGCAAAGCTATGGAAAGGATCATCATGGACCTCATAAATAAAGATATTGGGGACCTACAGACACTGGATCCTACCCAGTTCGGCTTTGTTAAGGGCAGATCCTGCCTCTTAAACCTGGTTGATTTCTTTGAAACAGTCACCAAGGCCATTGACGAGGGGAAGGTGGTCCACACAGCCTACCTGGACCTCGCAAAAGCCTTCGATACAATACCCCACTCAGGCATTATAGATAAGCTCATCAGCTTAAATATAAACCCCTATGTCACTAGATGGATTGCAAACTGGCTCAAGGACAGAACCCACATGGTTAGAATTGCTGCAGCCATGTCAGACTCCAAACCAGTTACAAGTGGTGTCCCACAAGGCTCAGTCCTGGGACCTCTCTTGTTCGGTATATATTTCTCAGAGGTACAAGCCAACATGGAAGGACTGTGGCTGACCAAGTTCGCAGATGACTGCAAACTGGGCGCCATAATTGACTCTCCAGCCGACACAAGCATCCTCCAAAAGGGCCTCATAGAAACAGACAACTGGTGCCAGAGCCATGGACTCAAGCTAAATGCCAAAAAGTGTATAGTCATCCCCTTTGGCAAAAACAAAGTGCCCACAAATTACCACTTAGTGGGTAATCCATTAAGTACAGAAGAAGTAATTAGGGACCTGGGGACCCAAGTTGATAGCAATCTCTCATTTGACAACCACGTGGCCAAAGTGGTTAGAAAAACATTTTATATAGCCCACCTAATCATGAAGGGATTCACATCTAGATCAGGGGAGGTCATCATGCCTCTTTACTCATCCCTCATCAGGCCCATAATTGAGTACAATGCCCCTTTTGGGATGTACCTTACCAGACACCTGCAGCAACTGGAAAAACCCCAAAAGTACCTCACCAGGAGGATCAAAGGGATCAAACAAATGCCATATGCTGCCCAGTTAAAGAAACTCCAGCTCTACTCCGTGGCATACCGCCTGTTCAGAGGTGATCTGTGCTTGACGTATAAAGCCATGTCCAACCCAGAATTAATGGACATGCTGCACCTCAGAAAATCCAAATCCCATCGAGCTACGCGCTCGAGAGACTTGAACCTCAGCACTGAAATAAATAGGACATGCTGGAGGGACAGATTCATAACCCAGAGGTTCCCTTCACTCTGGAATAAAATCCCAGTCCAGGTTAGGCAGAGTCCCTCATTGACTCTCTTCAAGAGGAATCTTGATGAGTGGATAGGAGATCGTAGGTTTACCCCGGGTATCACTTCTGTGTCACTGTTAGACAGAGGCACACTATACTAACCTCGAAAAAGGGCATAGCAAAATAAATTTAAAATGGGTGGCGAAAGCCAAACACATTCTGGCTAGGCTTATAAATGCCCTAGGGCAGATAGCCTAGTATGAACCTATGAACTTATGAACCAAGACCATATCACCTAAAGTTAATTTCACCTAAAACTCATTTCACCAAAACTCATTTCACTGACAAGTAGTACAATAAGGCAAATCAAAGGTATATGTCCTTTACCCCACTGCAGTGCAATCCTGGTGTTAGTATATATAGCAATGGGGGGTTTGGGGGGGCACAGCCCCCCACCTAGTTGGCTTTTACCATTTAATGTAAAACAAAACCAGACAATATAAAATCAAAATAAGTCGGGGTCCTCACCCCTCACACCTCCAATGTGGAGGGCTGCGCCCCCCACACCACCCCTAAATATATATACTAACACCAGGATCACACTACAGTGGGGAAAAGGACATATTCCTTTGATTTACCTTATTGTAGTACTTGTCAGGGAAATGAGTTTTAGGTGAAATGAGTTTTAGGTGAAATGAACTTTAGGTGATTTGGTTTAGGTGAATTGAGTTTAGTTGAAATGAGTTTTAGGTGAAGTAATACATACCCATATATATATATATATATATATATATATATATATATATATATATATATATATATATATATACTGCATTCGCACATTGGATCCACACTCTGAACCTCTCACTGCAAAACATCTGACCAAAGGGGGTGAAGGGGCCCAAAATAGGGATCTCTTGTACTTATTGCTATTATCCCTTTCTCCGCAGCTGAAATTATCTGCCTTGCAACACACTAACCAGCACTTGCAAGTCTTGAACCCAGGAGCGTGCACAACATAGCCACAGGTTAACGGTAAACCATCTCAGCTGTAAGATGTCAGAATGATTTCTGTAACATATCAAGCAGAACAGTCAGTCTACCATAGGGAATGTACAATGTGGAATCAGTAAACATTCTAATGATACTTATACACACATATCTATACATACACACACACACACACACACACACACACACACACACATATATATATATATATATATATATATATATATATATATATATACGGATACCATATATTTGGTCGAATTACACTTAGTCGAAAATGATTCCAGGCAGTTCACTTCACTGAAAGCTCACTTGACTGAAAGCTCACTTGGTCGAAGTTCATTTGATCGAAAATGTAATATAGCCCCTGCCCCACTGCAGTGCAGCCCTGGAGTGAGAATATTAAAGAAGTGGGGGTATGGGGGGCACAGCACCAAACAATGGAGAGTATGGGGGCGAACCCCCCTCCACATAATTTTAATGTATTCACTGTTATAACAAGGTATATCCATTAGAAATGCATTGATATATATATATATCTTTAGTAAAAACTATTGGCATAATGTGGGGGGCTATGCCCCCCACACCCCCTAATGTGGGGGGCTGTGCCTCCACCCCCTTCTTTAATATTCTCACTCCAGGATTGCACTGCAGTGGGGCAGGGGCTGTATTCCATTTTCGACCAAATGAACTTCGACCAAATGAGCTTTCGGTCAAGTGACCTTTCAGTGAAGTGCAATGCCTGGTTTCATTTTCGACTAAGTGTAATTTGACCAAATGTATGGAATCCATATGTATGTATATATATATATATATATATATATATATATATATATATATATATATATATATATATATATATGTATATACACATACATACACATATAAATATTTAACTACATATATATATATATATATATATATATATATATATATATATATATATATATATATAAAGAGTATATATAGAGGGTGCACAGCATATCAAACAGCCATTATTCCTACAGTTGCCACCTTTTCAAATGGCCAGTGCTTGATTCTTTCTTACAAAATAAAATTATTGCATGAAACATATACCCACACACAATGCAAAGGGCATGACACCACACACAAGGTTGCATACATAGAATGTTTATTTGTGTACTGTTTCAGTTGTTTATGCTATTTTATAGCAATTAGTTGTTTGAAATTCATAATAACTGATTAATGCAACTCTCAAACAAAACATATGATACAGTAATCTGCAAAACATAACATACTTTGCTGTCTAGGCTAAAGCCTTCAAGTAGTATAACAGCAAAAAACACACTTGCCTTGAAGATAAGATTCAATCAACATTTAATTATAGATGTAGTTAAGCAGCCTCCAATTACACTCTGTACTCAACCCCTGGGGGGAAATTATTAGTTGTCACAATGTACATGTGTCTGTTACATGACAATGCTTAACTTAAAATGTCACTATCACACTGACAAACAGAACTGTGTGTAAGACAGTAAGCTCCAGCCCACCATGGTGAAATGTATGACAATGTACAGCCATATACCTTAATGTTTTTACTACTGATATCCGTCACATGTTGTAACAGCCTAGGTTAAAACATTGAACACCCATACCCCATAAAATGTCTTACAAGGGCATATAACAGTGTTCTCCATACACTTGCAGGGTAATACACATTTTGTCCAGCTGTAGCCCTCATATATATAGACCATACCCCAGAATTTGTGTGGGAGTCCACAACATCACTGGAATGATAGCAGGAATGCCAGCACTAAATAATGATAGGCCATTACCTAACAACCTTTTACTGCATGACATCTGGAAAGTTTCTGGTGTTACAGGATTGGTTGCAACATACCCTTACTCAGGAATATGAAGTCAGAAACACAAATGGATTTTGCCATGTACTGATAGCAATCAGCAGAGAGAATGGCGCTGATATGTCAGAGACAAGACCTGTGTGGTGATTAGACAAAACATAACAGCCAATCATCTGGCCATCATGTGGATAGGCCCACAATTGAGAGCTATGCAGACAGACTGCATTCCATGCATAACTAGCATGTACACACACACCCTGTAAAACTAGCAGTATTCAATGCATATAACAACAATACTCACACACTGTCCCTAAGTCTGGAACCTTATACAAACGTGTAGTTGGCCTGTGTCCACAAGTCCTGTTATAAGAGGTATTGCTACCTGCTGTCTGTAACACTGCTGCCCACACACAGGAAGGATGTCTTCCATACAGGAAAAGTAAAGGAACAACACCCACATGATGTAGTAATTTATAGTAGTGGGTTGCTATGACATTGGCTATTGGAAGTACTGCACAGCTGGCTGCATGCAGTTAGCAAGTGGGGAACACCAATTGGTGCAGAGGCCATCACCTGATCATGAGCATCACCTACAAAAGCCATGCTTCAACCTATTCAAACCAGCTCCATCCCTGTAGAGGAGAAAGAGAGAGAGAGAGATAAATAAATAAATAAATAAATAAATAAATAAATAAATAAAAATAATACTAAATAAAAATACTACCAAAAAAAAACAAACAAACAAGGAAGACATCCAACTGGTACACAGAAAAAAAAACACAATAATAAAATAGGTATGTGAAACATAGCATTAACTGAGTGTAGTACTTGGTCTGTAATAATGGGATAGATGATGTTGAAAGATTTATCTGTGCCATCAAGACTTGCTGTAATGATGTCCTGCTGAACAACTGCTATGGACACAGCATCTAGCCCTGTGGGCAGTGGGCCATACCTGTGAACTGTGCGGATCTGCACAGAATGTCAAGATTTAAGCCATCATAGTGTTTGTTCTGTTCTCCAAACATCTATATTAGTCTGGCAAATAGCTGAAGGTGGAAGTAATGTAGTCATGATAGGCACGACTTTCAGACCCCACCACCTTCAGAACAATCATGGTAATGTGAAATGTATCATGCACAAACTTCATAGGTTTGTAATAGGCATATCTATGATCTGTCCCTCTATATACCCTCTAGTGTCAGGCTGTGTCCACATGTGATGCTCTGTTTCGTAGCAAGGTAGAACAGTTCAGCTGTGGAGGAAGGAGGTTCAGAGTGTGGATCCAATGTCTGAATGCACTCCATTTATATATGGGTCCCCTTCACATGGTCAATTTTTCACAACGTTGACTTTCATATGGCCAAGACCATATGATCGACTTTTGAAAAGCCGACCATGAGGAACTGCAATCTCTGTACAGTGCATAATAGGAAAATTTCCCTCTTCCACACAGTAGTGCGATCTTGGAGTTGGTATATTTAAGTTACGGGGGGGCGGACCCCCACACAGGGGGGTGCAGGGGGTCCCCTGCTAACAGTTTTAAGGTAAGTGTTCGTTGTCTTTTTTTGTGTTTATTTTACATAGTCGGCTTTCCGAAAGTTGATCATATGGTCTCGGCCATATGAAAGTCGACTTTGTGAAAAGACCATGTGAAGGGGACCCATATATACATATATATATATATATATATATATATATATATATATATATATATATATATACATGTATGTCTACATATATACAAACACACACACACACATATATATATATATATATATATATATATATATATATATATAGACGTGTATGTGTACATATATACAAACACACACACACACACACACACACACACACACACAAAACACACATATACACACACACACACACACACATATATATATATATATATATATATATATATATATATATATATATATATACATTTTCCCTAGTGTTGAATGACTGTGCTCATGATAATTTTGAGAAAACATCACACATATCTGCATCTCAGATAGCTTAGTAGTAAATTGCTGTGGCTATGGTGTGCAGGGTCCTGAGTTAAACACTTGCAAGGGCTGATAATTTATTTTCTGGCCAGAACAGGAGCTGTTGGATACAGAGTGATTAGCAGGTATGAAATGGACAGTTATGTATGGTGTGAAGTTCCTTTTGAGAACAGAGTGCCTTCGTTTGTTAAGGTGAGAGTGGGATGCTGGGGAAGGATAGTAGGTATATTTGGGGAGGTAGGTTGGGTCGGAAGACAGACAAGACAGCATACAGGGGCAGTATATGACACATATGGGGGACTACCAGATTAGACAGGGAGGGGTGTTTGGAAATTGGAAGCCCATGAGCCCCCAAATAGAAACAGTGGGACTGAGGTCCCCACCCATGGGCAGTCACCACTGCACCATCATGGCCCTGAAGGTGACTGTGCTGGGGGATGAGCAGGAGGGGCAGGCTGACCCTCTAATTGTGCCATGAGAGCTGCAAGCTGGTGTAGCAGATCCCCCAATTCTATGTGGAGCTCCCTATGCACCAGACTCTGGACCTGACTTCAGGTGACAGGATCCTGTCTGTGCCTGCTGCCGGGGGGGGGCAAGCCCCATCCCCTGAGGTGGTTTCTACCTGAAGGTAGTGGAAGGCCAGAGGATGAGGAGGTCCCAGGGTGGGTCCCAGATGTGCTGTGGCCTCGTGCCATGGCCAGATGGGGTGGGAGAGGTGGTTCTACTGGGAACAGCCTTCCCAAACATGTTATTGTGTTGCAGTTTTATAACATATGTAGGTTAGTGATAGTCAACACAATCCAGGATAAGTTATAACAGCATGCATAGATATTCCCATTAACCCAAAATGCCAGATTTGGAACTGTTGCATAGCAAACAGAACGCATGCATATATGGAACTACAGCAGCCATTACAATGGCATCCAGGTTACAATGATAGCAACAGGTCACCAATGATAGTGTTTCAACATGGAACATGAATAGAAACACATTTCAAAATTTGTTGAACAATAGGATATATGTCCCAATAGTAGGTTTGGTGTAAACATACCTACTGATTTGTGTGTTTAGATTATTGTTGCAGATATGGTGGGGGGGGAGATGTCAATTAACAACTATTATATCCTTGCAGTATGAGGTCCTCAGATCTTTTTTCCTGTTTGCCTTCCAGGTACCATGCCCTGGGAGCATCTCCCTGTTTATACTCCCCAGGAGAATGATATAATAATAAACTTCCTTGTGCAACATCACAGAACCCTCTTTGGACGCACAGCCCATGATCTGCAGGAGAAGACTGCCCAGTGGAACAAGCTCATCCACAGGGTAAACAATGTTGGCCTACATAACCACAGTTATAAGCAGGTGCAACATCATTGCACTGATCTCATCCACCACACCGGTCAGTGTGCTGCTGCAGTTAGGAGCGACCAGATAGCCACAGGTGGGGTTCATGCCATCCAGCCCCCACTGACACATGCTGAGGAACTCGTTGCCAGCCTTGGGGGACCCGGCCACCAGCCAAGCCAGGAATCTGATGATAGCATTGTGGAGGTGGGTGCTACCCACACAATGGATGAGGAGAGTGCAGGTAAGGCCCCAGGGCACATTAGTAGACCACTGTTGTTTATCCATCTTCATCTATAAATTATTTTCATGCATATGTCAGATAACATAGTCTGTTGCTGCAGTGTAGTAATGAACAGATGTGCATAATCTCTAGTATTGTGGGTTTGTACTGTTGAGGTACTGAAATGCTGCTCCCACCCTGTACCTATGCCACAGGTGTGGCTACTGACATTACATCTCTCACACAACTATGTAGGTTCCTCTGGTATACAACTGGGGCAGCAGCCTGTAGCTGGTAAGTATGGAGTTGTTTTGTTCAGGCTTACCAATACACTGGCCATGTTATGGCCATGGCATTTGCCATGCACACATTTAACACATCTACCCATAATGCATGCTGTACATGTTCACTTATTGTTGATATTAACTGCACTGCATCACTGTGGTCACTATGGTGGCATATCTGAAGGGTATGTAAGAGTCCTGCAGTATACCTAACAACCTGTCAGTGCAAGATGTGTGGACAGAGATGAGCATAATAGTGGGACAAATGGCCTACAGTAGGGACATGTCTGAAACATTACCCTTATATGGTGGCTACAACAGTGTATACACCACTATTACAATGGCAACTGTTACAGATCTACACAACGGCATATCACAATACCACATTCCACACATTTTACAACCTATAATGTGATCCTAACATGAGCAATGAATGTGTAATATGGAATCCTATGTTAGGACGACAAATATGGGGAATACATACCTTAACAAACACTGAAAGCGTATGTGTGCACACACTACAAATAACATATTGTAGAATCAGTTTTTGATGTACTGACAGCATTCACTCTTCTTGAGTATGTACCTTCCATCAACTACAGGGCATTAATGTCACACCAAATAGTGGTCTGCTGTCCAAGAAGTATGTCCATAACATTTGCCCAATCACCTGCAACAGAGGCAGCTGTGGCTTGCACACATCTTACAAACCATGGAATGGATCCCATACCCAAAAGGTAGCACTCAGGAGTGGGAGACATAGCCTTACCTCACCACTGCATATACAATGGCAAACAGTGCAGACAGTCATGTATGTGACTATGAAGTATGAGACAATATTAATGTAGAAATTAAACAGATCGCCATCCAAGGCAGATGACAACACATGTTGCAAACCAGTCACGGAGGCTGCCCAGAAACATGCAGCAACACTGAGGGACTTGCAGGAATGTCTAGCAAGTACTGCCTGTGCAGTACCTGTGTCGACAATTACCTGAACTCCACATAAGTGTGGCCTATGGGCTAGGGTAATCAGATGGAAGAGTTGTTACACAGGAAACATTATCCAGGGCTCTCTATAGGTAGCATATGCATAACATCAAGTATCCCAAAGGCATGTGTTGCAACGTGTAATACTGTACTGAGACCAAGGCTGAAACCTAAAGACAGTATTAATAAAGATACATGTGGTGCACAAGCAACATCTCACTCCACCTCAGGCCTACCATCCTCATCTCTACCTTGCTGGTGCCAGTGTACACCTTTAGGTTTGCTATTCATTAGCAGGAACTAGGCCAATAGACATGGTGTTCTTAATTTGGAACACTGTAAAATGACACTCATGTGTGGCCTATAGTTGTCAAGCATCTCCAATGAGGCTGAGGATGGGAAGGGGTGTCATCCTGAAACACAACAGTGAACTGAAGTGCACATCCAAAGCTCGCTAAGAATGGCTGTATCTGAACACAGTCAAGGTTATGAATTGTGCCCGACATAACCCTGACTCCACAGCAATAGTGAAGGCACTGTGTGACCTCCAAGGGCTGTGCACATGAGCTGACCTTATAATCCGGCAGAGTTGGGGGACATTAGTAGGGTGGAGTGACCAAATAATGGCAAGTGAAGGTGGGCCATGCTAGTATACCCCTTCCAGGAATAGTGACTGCTGTATCTCAATCAGCATCTGCACAACTAACACATTTGTTTGACACTGCATTTGATTTCACAGGTCATATGTCATATCAGGTGTGTGTAATGTTAACTTATGCAGTATTGTGACCTCACTGCATATCATGGAAGAGGCTGTCAATAAGGGTGGGTACACTCCTCATAGCCACAGTAAGCTTTGAAGGTTGTTACTGTAATTGGATTTTATTGCTCATACATGCACTGCTGATAATGGGATCTGCATATCAGAGGTCAGGCATTCACTATTGACAGCTGTCCTCATATCATCCCAGGTATGTGTCAGACAAACACATAGGGGCTGTGAGCAAAAGAGCAAATATAACTGCAACACATATACACATTCAGCAATAGTGTGTACACTCGTGAGGTATGGTGCACAGTACATGCCAGGGTGCTGAAGAGGTGCACAGCAGTACCGTGTACATGGGTGCAGTGTGTTCCAGGGAAAGGGGCATCACCTACTAATACAACTTATGCATCACAGAGATGTATAATGTTGGTAGCAAGGATTGAGTATAGCTGTAATGCATGCCGTTGAGTGCCATATGTCATGCATGTTGACTGTTGGGTAATGAGAGGTCTGTGTAATATCTTTGTGCCATCTCACCTGTAAGTGTGTGTGTGTGTGTGTGTGTGTGTGTGTGTGTGTGTGTGTGTGTGTGTGTGTGTGTGTGTGTGTGTGTGTGTAGAGGTAAGCAATGACAGACAGGTCTTAAATAACATTTTTTGTTTTCCCCTCACAGGTGGCGAGGTGGGTCAGGGTCCCTCCTGCAGGTAAACTGACGTTAGTGTCCATACAGACACTGACAATGATGATAGGTATGGTGAGGCACAGGAAGGGTTGTCAGGGGCTGAAGCTGTGCCATCTGTTGACATCCCACTTTTATCCACCTCATCCCTGCACATAGTCACAATGCCTATACATACCCCATAACCAGTGGTCATATATGAGGGACAGTTGGTGGGTGGTGGCATGGGAGAGGACAGTTTGGTAACTATGGCAAGTGTGTCTGTTCAGAGCAACCATAGCCGGATGACTGGCGAGGTACCACACAGGCAGATGTACATGGATGCTTGTAGGAGGGCTGCTAGCCATCATGCCCTTGGCAGAAGTGCCACAGCAGGTGTCACCAGTCATATGTTTTGGGCCATCATGGAGGCACAGACATGTACGGAATGTTATACCAGCCAGTGTCTGAAGCTTCAGAGTGCTACTCATTCTGCTGTACTTGACAACATCCGTGATCTTGCAGATACCCACCGTTATTTTGCAGAGTTCCTGGATAGACAGTTGGGTGAGATGGTGGGAATCCTCGACCATGCACTGTCTCTGTTAGAGCATATGGTGGGAGTACGGTGACATCCACGTGGATGTAGATCAGCAACACCAACAGGTGGGCATCTACATAGACATGCAACAAGTCACAGCTGCTCCCTTAGTGGCAGTACCAGCACCAGCACTGCAGGGAGAGGTTCTGTCTGCACCACAACACAGCAGGCCATGTGCATGTGGTCCTGGTCAGTCCCACAGGGACCCAGATCCAGCGGACATTTGTCATCATCGGGGGAGAGTACCATATCTGGGCTTGTACCTGGTAGTGCCCATTGAACCCCTGACAGGCACAGAACATCCAGCCATGTATGGTCTGCAGCTGTCCAACAAACCCCTGCATAGGGCAGCCACATGGAAGAACTGTGTGCATACATACACACACACACATCACCAACACAACTAGGGCACCTCCATACCTACACACACCACATCTGCACAGCCCAATTGTTAACAAAACCTCCTAACACACATACATAATGTCAACCAAATGGCTCAGCCTAGGCCATTGGCAAACCCACAACATACCCTGTGCATATGATGATACCTGTCACACATCCCTGTCATCCATACCATCGATGCAGGGACATGCTAATATGGTTCTGATGCACAAGGTGAATGTACTAAAGTTTAGCAATGTAATGCTGTGTAACATGTTTTCAGCTGGAAAGTTTAATGCTTACATGTCAGGATGTGTAGCTGTCCAGCCATGATGCCTTATAGTGGTTATTAACACTGACCAATTGTGGTCTCCATAATGTATTCAGTTTGTGTTTTAGGTGTCTATGTGTCAGTAGGATGTTGGTCTGCTGTTGTTTCCTACAAGGGGTATGGCACTCTGGTGGCACATTGACTGTGTCATATCCTGTGTACAGCTGAACACAAGTAACAGGTCTGTATAACAGTTACTGCATGTGCCACATGGTTGATAGGTCTGAGGAGTGTATACAGGTGAGTGCATGGTGACTGATGTCAGCAGCCCTTCTACAGAGGACAATGGTAAGTGAACTGGATGGCACACACCAAATGTTTGTGAATAACACACACACACACACACACACACACACACACACACACACACACACACACACACACACACACACAAACAGAGGCTTTGGTGTTGATGCAATACACAGAGAATACTGCACACATGGATGTACTTAATTTTGCAGTGAACTCATTTTAGCCTATGTAATTCCACCAAGACAAAATAGGCAAAACATCACATAAGTAAATAATCAGTCTACCAGTTTAATGTCATTGACAATGGTACTGGCAGTGAATATGTCCTCTTCCCCAATGAAGTGCAGTCCTGGAGTTGGTAAACATAGATGTGCTGGTGTGGGTGGCACAGCCCTCCACTTTGAAGGGTGTGGGGTGGCATAGAACCACACATAGTGTGACTGACTACTTAACCTGTTAACATAAACTGTACAGTATTACAGCAGACTAAGTGGAGGGATACACACAACAATAACCCCAATGAGGGTGGCTGTGCCCGCAACATCCACAACCAACTATATATACCAACTCCAGTATCGCTGTACAGTGGGGAAGAGGGCATTTACACATCTACTACTAGCTTTGATGAAATGAATTTCCACAAGATGATTCCTTTGAAATGTTAGCATTTGCCAGTCAGTTCTTGGACAGATGCCCTTCTGGGAAAAGTATTTTGTGCAAACTGAAGTAGATCCCTTCACATACACACATACTTGGCAACACTGAGAGTAGAACCCCTACCTAGGTACTTATTGCTACTAATGTGTTTGGACTTAATTGCACACACCACACAGCTTTTAGGATGAGGTGTGTCCCACGTTTCTTGTTAAGTGAAGAACACAACCAAGCCTTGTTCTGTATGGTAATGGGGGATGTACTGGGTGTTAATGAACAATACATAGTATGACATACTTTCATATACACATTGACAAACACAAACCAGTCATAGACACATCTGAGTGACCTGAGTTTAT
Source organism: Protopterus annectens (assembly GCF_019279795.1). Classification (NCBI taxonomy): domain Eukaryota; kingdom Metazoa; phylum Chordata; order Ceratodontiformes; family Protopteridae; genus Protopterus; species Protopterus annectens. Next base: position 1,360,880,845 of record NC_056744.1, on the reverse strand, counting down.
CAGTGCTAACTACCTTGTCAGTGAGTCCATTCTGTTACAAATAATTTGTACACAACACGTGCATCATTGGGCTGGATAGTGTAATCAGTTACCTCTATGGTTGATGGAGACAGTGGTCCTCATACAGTGGACCTTGGGACATGTACTGGGGGTACCATAGTATAAAGACAGTATACCCAGCACCCACACACCACATTGGATATTTTACTCACTGAAACCCATGATAATGCTCTGACATACTCATAATCACACATTGAGCAGGATTGCAGTACAACCCGTTGTCTATCTAATAAGTGTTACTACAGGGATATGCATTTATTGCACATGCCACAGGGATAGTAGGGTGATGGTTTGTCACGGCTCACCTAATGTCAGTGACATCACTATCCCTTATAATGTATGGCAAGGTGTATTGTATTTGGAGAATGTGGCCTCAGAATGCTGTATCCTACAAATATACACACTTGCACACATACAGTTGCCAGGACTCAGAGGGTAACCCATGCCTATCTACCCATCTGTACAACAGTGTTATGCTGGTCCTGCAAGCTTCAGGTAGCCCATAGGGTGAGGAGTGTAACAAGGTACATTTAATGTCCATTACAGCAGCAGCCATTTCTAACTATGGCAATGGGGGTGTAGTGGGTGAGAAGGCCCTCAGGGTATTATCAACTACAAATTTACAAACACACAGACAATTTTATTCTCAGTAATGCACACTGACACATTTGTCAGTACTGGGGTCAATAGGTGCAGGTGTTTCTAGGTGTGTACCAGGATAATGTCCATGGAGAGATGTGAAGAGGAGGGAATGTGGGTCTAGTGGTATCATGCCACCTGACATTTGTCAGCAGTCCATCTATCAACTGATACAACTTGAGTGATTCCCAGGGTGACAGTTAAATGCAACATCCAATCTTCTGGTTTTCTCTTGCAGAGGGCCAGTGAGGTGCACCAATTGACATGTATGCAACATATATTACATAACATGGCCAGTGCCTGGGTTGGAGACCTGCACCCAAGCATGGTCTGATGACTGTGGTAGTCTAGTTGAGGTATCCATGGCATGCAGTGCATACAGGGTGGGGTTTCCTAGCTGTGGCATTAATAACACAGCTGGGCAGACATGTCAGTGTCAGTCAAGCATATACTGCCTGCAAGCAGCCAAGATGGATACCTCACATCTGCACATATGTACAGAGGACAGACAAAAATCAGCTAGCCAACAGTTATGCATTAGGATGAATGTTTTGACAGGTAGACATCTGACACTGATAGGTATACCATTACTACATGACAGCAGCCCTCAATGACATGTCCTATACACATAGTAGTCTACAGTTAATATCCACATATCACAACAATATCCAGTAGCAAATACTTAATAACACACAGCTCACACACCAAGAACATGATAGTCAGTACTCAGAGTCCAGCTTTGCATGCAGGGGTGTATGGTTCCAGTACTACAATCTGCAATCTACTCTTACTTGGGAAAGCACTGTTAACAGTAGTAATGTAATGATACAATACATGCAAGTGTGACTGCGTATAACCTGAGATACTACCCATGTATGAAACACATACAAAGAGAAAAGATTGTTGTCCTAGCCATATACACTCAGGTGTCCCATACAGTATACTCAAACCCCTTGCTACTGTAATGACAGCATATGGAAGCATGTTATATACATGGAATTAAATACTCATATTAAAGATGTCATTATCCTGCTATTGTATCAGTCTGGAAAGTGATCACTGATTACCAAGGCTAAGCTATGCTTAGCAGGAGTAAGCATTGCTTAAATGTAAATGCTAAGCAGATTTGCTCACTGGTAAGCAAAGCTTACAAGGTGTAACCGTCTTTTCATTTAACTGTACATTAGTACTGCTTACCATCGCGCAAGCCCGCTTAAAGCTGATCAAAACTGCCTTAACCACTCTGTATCCAACAGTCCTTGTTCTGCATAGCAACAAAATAAACAACCCTTTCAGGTATTGAACCCAGGACCCTGTACACTACAGTCACACCAGTTAACCACTAAGCCATTGGAGCTGTTAATAAGTTTGCTGTTTTTTCAAATATATCTGTCAGTACCCATACTGAATAGTAGTGAACAATTGCTTTGACTTCCACAATTGTTTAGAACTTTTTAGTGAAAATAGTGTTAAATCAGTATGTTGTTATATCTAAATATACACATATCAGATAAATATGGTGGGATACACCTGGGAAGGTATGTACAACACTCATTTACACGTGTGTGTGTGTGTGTGTGTGTGTGTGTGTGTGTGTGTGTGTGTGTGTGTGTGTGTGTGTGTGTATATATATATATGTGTGTATATCTATCTATACATATATATATATATATATATATATATATATATATATATATATATATTATATATATATATATATATATATCTGCACAAACACAGGGCCAATATTGACATATTGCTGTGATAAACTGAGAAAATTCCTGGTGTAACAGGGTTTGTTGCGACATATCTCTTCTGAGCGATATGAAGTCAGTAACTCACATGAATGTCACCATGTACTGACTGCAATAATCAGAGTATCCTACTGCATTTCTAAAGCTAGGAAATGTGTGACTAACACATCACATGTAAGACTCCAAACTCTGGCCAGTCTGCAGATAGCCCTACAGGTGGGAGTTTCCTCAACCATATAATACTGTCATGCCAGACTTTAAGTCATGTAGAACAGCCATATCCACACAAACTCTGTTAAACCAACATTACTTCATATGTAGAGCCTCAATACCACATCACAGTACTTTCTGATGTCAGTGGCACTGTTGTGGTCAACAGGTATGTAGTCCACTGCAATCACACCATGGTTATTGTGAGGCGCTATGCAGGGAACTACCAATATAGTGGTTGTTGCCTAGCCAAGTGTGTTTGTGTATGAGATATGTGTGGAGAGTGTTCTTTGAGTAATAGGGTTGCCTTTATTGCTCACCAATCCATAATGTCACATGAAGGGCTATGGATTGTCTACACCAGCCTCTCTGGGGTTTGACATCTGTTTGCCTTGTAAGGTGGACATTGTGACATATTATAGGTCCTCAATATAATAATTTAGCAAAACCCTTCCTACAATGCATCCTGTTATTACACAATCACAACAACCTCCACCCATGATACTGATGACAGACACACACTTGCCAGTACTGAGATTTAACCCCCTACCTAGCTATGTATTTCTACTATAGTGTACCGCATTTATCGCACGTGCCATGGAGCTTATAGGATGGATGTTGTCCCAAGGTACTTCTAAGGTGAGGAATATCACCAGCCCTTGTAGATACTAGCATTGGGTGATGTAGTGGGTAAGAGATCCCAAAAATAATTTTACCCTAAACACACATTTACATTTGCCAGGGGTGTGATTCAAACCTCTGTTTAACTATCTTTATGGACCATTATATTATGCATTTACCACATGCACCACTAACCTAACATGGTTTAGGGTTGGCAACAGGTACTTCTAAGGTGAATGAAATCAGCAGGACTGCTAAAGTCAGACTCTGAGATATGTACTGGGTGTAAATGGGGCCAAAATCTTTGAGGTACATATATACACACACAAACACTTGCCACAGATAAGATTCAAACTCATACATGTGTAGTGACTGCTACTACACTGTTTTGCATTTATGGCATGCACCATGGAGCTTACATGTTGGAGAACTCTCCATAGATATCTTTGAAGGTGACTAACATCAGCAGCAGTGCTAAAGGAGGGGTAAGGGGAGAGTAGTAAGTGTGAATGTCCATAATATCAGGTATTATCAAGGACACACACACTCTCTCCCTCTCTCACACACACACACAGTTTCACAGTTGCCATGTCTGGGATTAAAACTCCTACCTAACTAGTATGTTATACTATAGCACTACACAGTTATCACACGTGCCACAGAGCTTATAGGGCTGGCCCTTCTCCAAAGGGGTATTTTAAGGTGACTGCCATCAGCAGGCTTGCTAAAGTAGGGCGATGGAAGGTGTAGTGACTGTGAATGGCCTCAAAATCATTAAGTTCCACAAACACACACACATAGATTTTACAGTTGTCATGTCTAGGATTAGAACTCCTATCTAACTAGTATGTTACACTATAGCATTACACAGTTATCGCACACACCACGGAGCTGACAGGGCTGGCTCTTCTCCAAAGGGGTATTTCAAGGTGACTGACATCAGCAGACTTGCTAAAGTAGGGCAATAGGAAGTGTAGTGACTGTGAATGACCTCAAAAATCATTAATCTGCACACACACAAACACACACACACACACACACACACACACACACACACACACACACACACACACCAAGTTTCACAGTTGCCATGTCTGGAATTAGAACTACTGTCTAACTAGTATATTACACTATAGCATTACTCAGTTATCGCAAGAGCCATGGAGCTTTTGGGGATGAAACTTGGCTAGAGGGTTATTTCAAGGTGACTGACATCAGCATGAGTGCTAACATGGGCAATGGGAAGTGCAGTGTGTGTGAATGGGCCATAAACCATTCCTCTGGAAACACACACACACAACACTCGGTCACACACAACTTTACATTTGACAGGACTGGGTACACAAATGCTAGATGAATACTGATTTGTAATATCATGTTACACAGTTATCACAAGCACCACAGACACTATAGGGCTGAAGGCTACCAAAAGCAAATGTCTACAGTGATTGACATCAGCACATCATGTGATATTGGCCAATTGGACATGTGGTGGGTGAGACAGGCCTCATGATGGAAATCTCTCTGTCACTGTCTGTCTCTCTCTTCCCCACATATGTGTGTGTATGTTTGCCCTATTATAGTGTGTTGGCCTTGGATATGTGTGAGTATTCCTATCCAATGTCTGTGCAAAGTGTGAATGCTGTGCAATGTGGTGCGTGTGCACAGATATATGCGACTGACAGATATTTATAGTCCACTGTTGTTGTCAGACATGGGCTTCATTTCTCTAAATGTAGGAGCATGCCCAGTATGACCTTATGTATTGAGTGTGTGAATCCATTCCAAGTAGGTTGTACTCCTGTCCAGGATTTTGTGTTCTACACCTACAGCTAGCAACCTGTTTCTGCAGGATATCTATAGATAGGTTGACAATATGGAGTCACCAATGGGCGAAAGATAGTGGGATACTGTAACTATTGTGTCTGTGCTGCTTGTGTTACATGGTTGGGGTTAGCAGAGATATTCAGACATATGTACTGTTTTACACTGTGGTGTATTATGTCATCAGCTACTGACAGATATACTTATTTGCTCACAGTTATTGCCTGGGAAATACAAGTTGAATGAAGCTGTGCCCAGTATTGTGTTCTTCAGCCTACATATTCTTGCACACTCATGCCATTCTGGAGGGGTAGATGCAGACACTTGCTGATGGGTCTGTGTAAATGGTCCAGCACCTTGGTACTGTGGTGGTTGAGGAACCCCTGCTTGTACATCTATTGACATAACAGAATGGCTATATCTTGCTGTGGCCATACCTCTCAGCTGTACAAATTCATCCAGGTTACCCAGAGCCAGGACTCATATATCTAGTCAGTTCCCCTTCACATTGTGGTCTATAAGCAGGTTTGTAGCTACCCATTACTGGGTTTGCAGGCAGGGGTAGTATGGGCACATATCAGAGTTTCAGACTTCCCACACACTCCATGACGTCTATGCTTCTACACCCCCCAACTCTGTTATTCTATCCTCTTCCTAACATTATGCGAGTGGCATCTGAGAAGTATTCCTATAGTTGTCCCTTCATCCCAGTGGTATTTAGAGGGTTGGTCCACAGTTCATGCGGTGGGCATGCTACTAGGATTCATCAACATGGCCTTGCATTTGAGTTCTGTGGACTGCGATATGTTGTTAGTTGGGACCCCATGAGATAATATACATTGGCAGTACAGGTGAGGCACAGGCCTTTGACAGAGGACTGCAGGGTATTTGGTAGTGATGCAGGCCATCTGTAGCAGGCCAGTGCATTCTGTCACTCCTACAGTCCCAGGCTGCGAGCCACTGGATTCCCCTGGGGTGACAGGGTATGTGTGTGAGGTGTTACTGGAAATAGTTCCAGTCCATATTACACAATTGTTCTGGATGCTTGCAGGGTGCTGCTTACAGCTAAGGACACACCTGTATGGGATACCTCTTCAGCATGCTGCATTCTGTGGGTATTCCCATACAGAAGTGGGGGCCATACTGTACTCATTCCCAACAGCAGGGATATAACTTGTGATAAACCTGTGGCTGATGGTGGGGTGAGCTGAGTGCATTTGTGATATGGAAGCTTCTTGCAGCTGACTCACAGATGTACCTAGGACATTCCCCTTATGCTGCCTTGTGTGGTGACATAGGCAGTCTTTCATTACTTCATAACTGTGCCTTTTGTGGTCTGCCAGTGATTGGACAGACTACATCAGTATTCCATACTACACAGACAACTAATGTGCTGCTAACACGTATGTACAATTCCAAAGGTGTGTGCAGTTGACAGTTAAATTTTATGTACTCTGTCTAGGGTACTTCCACCTGTGTACTGTGTGTATGTCTGGGCCCACATTCATGGCATGTTCATCTTTCAGATGATGACAGATATTGACATCTGAACAGTGAGTATGGATGACTGCTGAATTGGGTCTTGCTGGGATGCATTGTGGTTGGCACTTCAGTTGTCAGGACATGGCCCTGTCATCAACAGTACTGGCCCTAGGCCACTGACACACAACCCTCCATGCCTACATGATGACCACTTCCACAGAATATACAACACACAACAACCTAACATGCAGACCCGTGCACATTGTACACATGCAACAATCTAGCCTGTAAATTGGGCCAGCTCAGGTAATCTGTGCTCCACTGTTATTAAACCCACACGTACATGTTACTGCATTTCTACATAGGATTGTGGAGAGGGGGGCATGCCTGACAACTGTAAACATTTGCTATGACTGTACTGGTATTTCAGGCACTCTGCTGGCTTTCATTTAATTTTGTATTCTGACCTATCATGCAGACTAGAGGCATATCAATAGAGTACAGATCTTAGGCTTTATTGAGCTATATTTCAGTTTCAGACTTCTTACCCTTCAGAACTAACATACAACTGCCAGACCTGTTGTAGTCTGTCTGTGTAGGTCTGGAGGGGGGCTGTTCTCCATTGCCATCAATTGGAGGCCTCAGCACAGCCTTTCTTTATGGTCACCTACACCTGTCAGGCTGTCTGAGGGTGTTGGGTATGTGAGCCTCACTGACATGCATGTATGTGTCCTATGGACACACATTTGGGCCACCACATGTACTGTAGTGGGATTTGTCACCTTGTTTAGTGCTTCCTACTTTGTTGACACCAGTATTTGTTATGGATTTCATGCTTCCCATATAGGTGTCCACTATTTGCTGCCATCCCATTCAGCCACCCGATTCCCTTGCATGCTGACATCCATACCATAGATACAACTAGCAGAACATACTACTCCATTCAGTAGTTGATAGGAAGAGTGATTTACCTTGTGGCTGTGCCAGTATTGAGGATGGTGCTGGAGGGCTGACTATGTTGGATGCACATAGTACACTCCCTATACATGGTAAAGCACAGGTAGTGTCATGTTTGGCATTCCTTTTACTGTATGTGCGAGTCATCAAGATGTGTTATTCCCTGGGTCCCTACCATGTCAGTGTATGTGCTATGTGTTGCCTCTTTGCCAAAGCCTGGGCATACTGGGCACACCTCCTTCTCCCTACATGGGCAGGCTCAGGTTGTTCCTCCTCCGAGTCGCTCTGTGCCTGTACTGGCCTTGGCAATGGTGAGGGGCTGTGTGGCCTTGTACCGTGCTGTTCCTGCTGCAGATGTTTCCGCAGGATCATATTGTGTAGCATGGCACATACAATGAAAATTTGTGTACATGGAGCTGGAGAGTACTGCAAGGTTCCACCGGATATGTCCAGGCACTGGAACTGTGACTTGAGCATCCCAAACACACGCTCTATTATGATTCTGGTTTGTGCGTGTGCCTCATTATGGAGTTCTTGTTATGGTGTGTGTGCATTTCTGATGGGTGTCATCAGCCATGGATTCAGTACATAACCAGCATCCCCCACTAGGTGGCCATATGGGATGCCCCCACTGACAAATCTCTGGTGCAGCTGTGTCATATGCCAGATGTGGGAGTCGTGATAGCTTCCAGGGCTGCCAGCACACACATTCATGATAATGCCCTGGCAGTTGATAGAGGAGAATCCCTTGCAGTTTATGTAGACCCTACGCTGCTCATCAGGTGGTGCTTTGATGTGTATTTGTGTGCAGTCTATAGCACCTACTACCTCAGGGTATTTTGCTATTTGGTGGAAGAGATGCATATTGCTGGTCAATGTCTCACGGGTGTTGAGGAAATATATGTGCTCACCGGCATGTGCTGACATGGCATCCAGGAGCTGGTGGATTACCTGGATGCTGATGCCTGTGAGATCCCCATGATATCCCCAGTTGGCCTTTGGAAGGTACCTGTGGCTACTATTCTACACATACATTGGTATCTACTGGGATGGGTTCCCCTCTGTTGGTTGTGTGTGAGGCGTGGCCAGCTCAGCTCAACAATTTGCTGTAGGATGTCCTTGTCCACCCTACAGCACTCCACTATCTCCAGCTCATGTAGCCCCTGGTAAGTTACCCTGGGTCTTCTCCTTCTCCTCATTGTGGGTTGGTCATCAGCATTCTCATCCTCACCATCCTCAGCCTCTTCCACATATTGATGTATGAGAGCAACAGCAGCCCCTATCATTTTGTTAGTTTTTTCAGGTAAAATTTCCCCGTCTGTGTACACTGGTGATCTGTTTGTGGGAAAAAACAGAGTGAAAGGTGTTTGCATAGTTTATAGTAATGTGCTGAGCTGGACTGCTGCCTGTGTAATTGGCCGATTCTGATACATTTCACCTGCCAGCTATGCTAGTTCTCCTTGATTGCCTTCCTATTGCTGTTTTCCCTTCCCATTGCCTTCCCATTTAAGCCCCGAGGTGCACAGTGCATACCCAATGCTCAGATGTGAACAGAGCTGCTATTTCCTGGTTTTTTTTTTTTTTTTTTTTGTTTGTTTAAAACCCGGTGCATGGCACGCACACCCTTTTTAGCCAATGTAAACACTGCTAGGCTGCCTCAGACACACCCCCTTCCTTACCTCTGCTTAGCTAAGGGCAAACACGGGCCAGAAAGCTTCAATAAGCTTACAGCATGCATGATACTCCCCCTTATGAGGTCATCTACCTCTTATGCTTACACCATAGTGTTGCTGCACCTACACGGTTGGGTGCAAGCTAACACTGAGGGGAAATCTGTGATTCAGTATCAATCCCCTCATTTGCATAAAACTGACTGCTAATGCATGGTTACAAAACTGACACTCAGCCTTCAACCTTAGCAACCACTATTCTATGGTATTGTTGTTTTATGCATGCCATTGACTATTATGGCAGAATGCTGATTTTGGTTTAAAAGCTTATTTCCAACTTTTTTCATTATTTTCAGGCCGATCCCATTTGCCTGCCCTACTCTTAAATAGCCGAAATCGGCCAAAAAAAATAAAAGTTATTTTTTTATAATTTTGCAACTATTTCCCATGCCAATGGCCATATATTTGGCCATTGGCATGCTTATTACATTGAATACATGCTTTCTTTGTAGCTGTCATGCCTCCGTTTTGTAACTTGCAGAAATGTATTTGGTTAGTAACCGAATACATTTCTGCAGGTTACACTATTCCTGCACAGACACCTGCCTGCTTCCTGGATTGCTAATTCACCTCATTTGCATGGTATTCACCAGCAAATGGGGTAATTAGCATACATGAGCTGTGTCCATGCAGGAATAGTGTAGGAGCGCTTGTGCACTCCCTCGGAGCTTGTTCCTTGATTGCTCGTCGGCCATATTGTGTGCAGCAGCTCTTGCATTATTCTTGCATGCCATACAGAGCTTGCTGAATCCTGGGGATTGTGTTATAAATTAAATAAAAACATTTTGAAAAAAAATGATAAAACTACCAACACAGAAAAAAAAACTCAAAGGAACATTAAGGTTCTACTGAACAGTGCTAGGAGCCTAAACAATAAACTCCACAGCCTACAAGCTCTCCTCACTCTGGAGAACAGAGACATCTGTGCTGTTACCAAGACTTGGTTTAAAGCCACAGAAATACTCCAGCAGTGGAAGACTACACTGCCTTCCACACATTTAGACTAACAGCAGCACAGCCAGCAGCGAAAGGTGGAGGTGTCTCAGTCTATGTTAGCAGCAAATACAACTCTAAATTGGTTAAATAGGACGATGCCCTGGAGTTCATCCATGTCCAAGTCTCCATAGTCAAGGTTCCCTACCATGTACTGACCAGTTGCATGTGACCTTTTATCATACATTTAGCTCACAACTCTTAACTAGACCTACTACAGGCACTCACCATCCAACCAAATACCCTATTCACGGGAGGCTTTAACCACCCCTCTATAGACTGGAAAATGTACACTGCCTCTAACTAACAGGCACAGTGTTTCCTGGACTTCATCAATACAAACATCTTGGACCTGATAGTGCACTCTCCACCCAGAGGATCAAACATAGTTGATCTAGTACTCACCAACATGTGAGAGTACTACACCCCCCCATTCCATGTCATGCCCTCATTGGTGAAGTCAGACCACAAAGTTGTCTCCCCCTAAATAAAATCCAACCTGGAAAAGCCCAACTAAATCTGTAACAGTTAGGACTTATACTAAAGCAAACTACATCCTATTAAGCAATGATTTGTCAAAATTCTTGGCTCCCCCAAACCATTAGAACACAAATACCGATGCAGGATTAGTTACAGAAACACTAGCAGAAGTGTATCTAAAACCAGAAACAATCCTCACTGGTAGAATCCTTACACTAACAGGCTATATAACAAAAAAAAAAAAGTCAGGGCTAAAATCAGAAATAACTCTCATAGAGACAACAACTCTCTAATTCAGCTAAACAAGAAAGTAAGAGGTCTAGTAAAGTCCAGCAAGGCCAATTACAATGTCATGATATTCTCCAAAGCTAAGGAAAATCACAAAGCCTTCTTCAGCTATGTCAGGAATCTCAAAGTTAATACTCAGTATGCATAACTGGTGATAAATGCCACAACCTTCACTGACCAGGATGACATAGCAAATCTACTAGCTGATAAATTTAGCTCCATCTTCACCCCTTACTCCCCCCACTCTATCCCCTGTGAAATCCTTTCTAGCATATCCCACCAACTATCAACAGGAAGCAGGTCCTGGAGGTGCTTACTATGGCCAAAAGCACTGTCTCATCAGGCCCCAAGAATATCACCAGTTGTCTCCTAAACAGCCTAAAGCTTGACCTAACAGGACATGTGAGGCACTCTTCAACTACAGCCTCAAAGCAGGTTATGTGCCAGGTGAATAGAGGTCCACAGCAGTCATTCTTCTATATAAGAGTGGATCATCAGCTGACCTCAGGACCTACAGGCCCATCAGTCTGACAAGTCTAATATGCAATGCCATGGAATGGATTATCATGTAAATGATCAACAAGGACATTGGAAGCCTACAGACACTGGACCTGTCCCTGTTTGGCTTTATTAAGGGAAGGTCTTGCCTACTTAACCTAGTAGAGTTCTTGGAGAAGGTTACCATGGCTATGAATGAGGGGAAAATGGTGCATACTGCCTACCTTGACCTTGTCAAGGCATTCAATAATGTATCACACTTAGGTATTTTTGACAAACCCCCAGAACTAGGCATAAATTCCTACATAACTCACTGAATTGCTAGCTGGCTCACAAATAGGACCCAAGAAGTCAGGATCAGTGAGACCACTCCTCCAAGAGACTGGTTACTAGCAGAGCACCCCAGGGCTCTGTGTTGGGCCCACTCCTGTTTGGCATCTACAGTGGCTATAAAAGGTTTACTCGCTCCTGTCAAAATGCCAGGATTTTGTGATATAAAAAAATGAGACCACAATAAATCATTTCAAAACTTTTCCCACCTTCAGTGTGACCTATAACCTGTACAATTCAATTGAAAAACAAACAGTTCTGTTAGGGGAAAATATAAAAAATAAAAAATGTACAATAAGCTGGTTGCATAAGTGTGCACACCCTTAAACTAATACTTTGTTGAAGCACCTTTTGATGTAATTACAACATTCAGTCTTCTTGGGTAGGAGTCTATCAGCATGGCACATCTTGACTTGGCAATATTTGCCTACTCTTCCTAGCTAAAGCACTCCAAATATGTCAGATTGTGAGGGCATCTCTTGTGCACAGCCCTCTTCAGGTAACCCCACAGATGTTCTATTACATTTAGGTCTGGGCTCTGGCTGGGCCATTTCAAATCTTTAATTTTCTTTTGGTGAAGCCATTCTTTTGTCAATTTGGATGTATGTTCGGGGTCATTGTCATGTTGAAAGGTGAAATTTCTCTTCATCTTCATCTTTCTAGCAGACACATGAAGATTTTGGGCCAAAAGTGATTGGTATTTGGAACTGTTCATAATTTCCTCCACCTTGACTAAAGCCCCAGTTCCAGCTGAAGAAAAGCAATCCCAAAGCATGATACTGCCACCACCATGCTTCACCATGGGGATGGTGTTCTTTTGGTGATGCGAACTGTTGTTTTTGCGCCACACGTACCTTTTTGGAAATGTGGCCAAAAAGTTCAACCTTGGTCTCATCAAACCACATTTTCCCACATGCTTTTTGGAGATTTGATGTACTGCTTTGCAAATTTTAGCCAGGCCTGTATGGTTTTCTGTGTAAGAAAAGGCTTCTGTCTTGCAGCCCTACCCCATAACCCAGACATATGGAGAACATGGGAGAATGTTGTCACATGTAGTACACAAACAGTACTTGCCAGAAATTCCTGCAGCTCCTTCAGTGTTGCTGTAGGTTTCTTGGCTGCCTCCCTGACCAGTTTTCATCTTGTCTTCATCAGTTTTGGTGGGACATCCAGTTCTTTGCAACATCTATGTTGTTTCATACTTTCTACACTTTTTGATGACTGTCTTCACTGTGTTCCATGGTATATCCCATGCTGTGGAAATTTTTTTCTACCCTTCTCCTGACTGATACCTTTCAACAATGAGATCCGTTTGATGCTTTGTAAGCTCTCTGTGAATCATGGCTTTTACTGTAGCAAGCAACTGAGTAAATGTCAGGAAAATCCCACTAGGACAGCTGAACCTCATTTAGGGTTAATCAGAGTTTCTTTAATTGATGGCAGATGTGTACCCAAGAAGACTGAATGCTGTAATTAAATCAAAAGGTGCTTCAACAAAGTATTAGTTTAAGTATGTGCACACTTATTGTATGTTTTTTTATTTTTTATATTTTCCCCCTAACAGATTTGTTTGCTTTCCAATTGAATTGTACAGGTTATAGGTCACATTAAAGGTGGGAAAAGTTTTGAAATTATTTATTGTAGTGTAATTTTTTTATATCACAAAAACCTGGCATTTTAACAGGGGTGTGTAAACTTTTTATATCCACTGTACTTCTTGGAAATAAGGCTAATGCCAAAGGCCTCTGGTTCACAAAGTTTGCAGATGACTGCAAATTGTGATCTATAGTAGATTCCCCCCATGACACCAACATTCTAAAACAGGGTCTAATACAAACAAATGACTGGTGTGAAAGGTATAAAACTCAATGCAAAGAACTGCTTTATAATGCACTTTGGGAAAGTGTCCACCCAAGCTAATTACTTCATCGATAAAACAATCTTAAGGGCTGACCCGATAGTTAAGGAACAGGGAACATATATAGACAGTAATTTAGCATTCGACCAATACATATCCAAGGCAATAAGAAAATAATTCTGTGTCACCCAACTCATAAGCAAGAGTGTGGCATCTAGGGTCAAGGAAGTAATAGTACCACTCTACGTAGCCCTTATCAGACCCATCATTGAGTACAATACCTCACCAGGCACTTGGAACAATTGGAATGCCCTCAAAGGTTCCTCACCAGGAGAATCCAGGGTATGAATACCCTGTCCTACATAGATTGCCTTAAGGTCCTATCTCTGAAACCAAGTCTCCTACATGTTACTGAGGGGTGATCTATGCCTAGCATATAAGGCATCCACGGATCCAGCTCTGATGGACCTCTTGCACATCTGCAAAGACAAACAACACCAGAAACACTAGCTCCAAGGACCTGAATTTTGTCTGCAACATAAATTAACCTGCTGGAAGGACCAATATGTGTCTCAAAGGTTCACCACACTATAAAATAAACTCCTCATCTATGTAAAGCAGAGGTCTTCCCTGACCAGTTAAAAAAAAACCTTGATCACTGGCTGGGAAATCACAAATTCAGCTCTGGTCTGGCCTCCATGTCTCTGAGGGACAGAGAATGACAGTAAGTAAATTAATCCCCAGCTGACATACTACACTGCACATAACCCGTAGTTACCTCTTTACTAACATGCCCCACCACATAGGTATCCAAGGAGCTCTGGAACAAATCTGGGTTGTGTTGCATTGCTAAGCTTGTAAAAACCCTGGTGATCTGAACCTATGAACCTATGTAATCAGTTTACCTATTTTTAAATCATCTGCATATAGACTGTAGAATACCATATATGAAAAAGATAGATCTGAAAATAGAACATAATTAAATATGAGTCTAGGATAAAGCCCAGTGGGACACACTGCCAGTAATGTAGAATTTCACCTGACCAATTGCTGTACTATACTTGCCATGTTCTATTTGCAAGACATGCAGCTATCCATCTTATCAAGATTACACCCATACGTAGCTATTCTAATTTATTAAGCAGTATTTTGAGTACAAGCCTATCAAAAGCTGAAGTTACGTCTATATAAATTACATCACAGCACAGTTTTTAGGTTCATAGGTGTGTACTAGGCTAATGGCCCTGGAGCCTTTACAAGTCTAGCCTATAGCTATATTATATTTATGTTACTACATTGTTTTAGAACATCATGGTGTATGTGGTTATCAATCTATTTTCAACATGTGCATGCTGGTATATGTCTTCAGACCCAGCCTTTCCAATTCTGATAATAATTTATCCAAAATAATATTCTCCATTATTTTTTCACAAGAAAGTAAACCTCTGGGTCTGTATCTAGTTCTTATAGAAAAATATCCACCCGATCTTGTGTGCCTAGATCCTGATGTTAAACATGTTTTTTTGATTTTTTGCATTCAGTTTCCCTTTCAAAACATGTCACATTCCTTCTGCAGTTTTCCACAGAACTCATCACTCCAATTACATTTACATGGTGACTGTTTTGCTTCTGCGTAGTCTGTTATTAATTTCCTGTGCACTGTTATAGATTTCAGTTTGGCAGAATTATCTAGCAGTAATTTAACCTTCATAACCCCATAATCACTGCACATCAATGGTGGTAAAACCTGACATGAAGTAACAGTCATTTCCTTGTTAACACAATGTCCAGTATATTCTGTTCCTATTGTTCCTAAACATACTTTGTAAATAATTTCCTTAATAATCTTGTTGAGTCAATATTACTCCGGTCTATTTCTGGCAAATATAAGTCCCCAGCCACTATTATTCTCCCCTCCCTTATTTCATGCAAGAAATCTATGAAGTCCTCTAGGTCATCAGCATTTGACTTTGGTGGTCTATACAACAGTAGTTATATGTTCCAGGGTTGTCTTTATTGTCACAGTTACACAATCTCTGTGTTGGTGTTACCATTAAATATGTAATAATCTCAGGTCTCATAACAATCTGTAAATCCCTATTATAACACCTCCACCTGTTTTTTTTGTTTGTTTTGTTTTTGTTTTTGTAAGAATGTCTGCTACAATATAAACATTTATACCCTGACTGAACTGATTGCCAGTCATTGTTCATGTTTTTTAAGTAATGATAATATCAATGATCATATCAATCTTCTGGAAATTCAGCAAATTTTACAATAAATAAATTAAAAGTAATGATAATATCAATGATCATATCAATCTTCTGGAAATTCAGCAAATTTTACAATAAATAAATTATAAGTAATGATAATATCAATGATCATATCAATCTTCTGGAAATTCAGCAAATTTTACAATAAATAAATTATAAGTAATGATAATATCAATGATCATATCAATCTTCTGGAAATTCAGCAAATTTTACAATAAAAAATTATTACTAATGTTCCTAGTATTAACAACCAATGCTGACACATTAAATGTTGCTGTCTGTGAACTTTATCTGGAAAAAATCCTGCCTTCTGTTAGTCAAACATTGTAATATATCTGCTGTAAAAATTTTCCTCCCTTGTCTTGACAAGTCCAGACCATCCTATCCACATACATGTGTACCCAAAATTAGGTCTGAATGCACTGCACATTTCTGATTTTTAAAATGGGCCATTTTTCACGTAGGTATTAAACCCGAAAATATTTTCATTCACGCTGAACTGAGTATCCTTTCTATATGTGATTAGTGAAAAATGTGTCCTGACACCTGTACAAGCTATGTCATCTAAGAGGACTGTAAGTTCCCTACAAACAGTCAGAAAACTCTTGAAGAGGAGATCATTTGTACCGACATGAATAAAAAATAATGCCATACTTCCTTACATTAAGGCACACTATTCAGTGTTCATTATCCTTTCTGCAAATGTAAGTATCAGCTCCTCTTAACAAATGGAACTCCAGAAACTGATATATCAATTCTAACCAGATATGAAGTATGTTCCACTTCTAATTCAGCAATGCCTGCTCTATCATTTGTTACAAAGGAATGATCTTCATCACCATTAGTCTTACTAATCCTGCAGTTTTCATTGCTTGTTTCATTTGCAAGCATACAATTTTCATCCAGCTGTCCTAGTTCTTCTACAGTTTGAGCCATGTTGTCAACTTTGGTCTTTATCCTTTTTTCTTTCAGTAATGATCCTCAGTCTTTTCAAATTCAGTTTAATATCTTACTTTTAGCCTGCCCCTTGTCTCTTTTTTCTAGCTTTTCTGTTGGAAAATGATGTCATTTTCTGTAAAAGGAATGTTTTCTAATTGAACAATGTTATAATTTCCTGTAATCTGTGTGTTACATAAAAACAGTGTCTTTTTTAGTATATATTATATTTGCATGATAAGGATTAATTACTTCTTTTTCTTCCTTGTTACTTGTGATCGTCTACTACTAACAATAATAGTAAACAAAAGTTTTGACATGAGGAGCACAGATCTCCAATGGTATCAATTGTTACTTTTATATATATATATATATATATATATATATATATATATATATATATATATATATATATATATACATATGTATATAATATGTGTGTTTGTGTATGTAGATAGATATATAAAGATAGATGCACACACACACGTATATGTGTGTGTGTGTATATATATATATATATATATATGTGTGTGTGTGTGTGTGTGTGTGTGTGTGTGTGTGTGTGTGTGTGTGTGTGTGTGTGTGTGTGTGTATCATTTAGTACACTGAACAGAATGCTTGTGCTTTAGCAAATCATTATGGGTATACTCATTTAAGGGATCCATTTTCAGCTACAAACATTTAAAGAATTAAAAAGTAAAAGAATAATCAAAATCAGTTACCAAAAAGCTCAAAGAAAATTAGAATTAGTATTTTAAGTCAAACTGTATGAGGAACCCTCAAACAATGCAACTAAATATTGAATTAAATACATTGAGCTAATCTTGTACAAGAGGAAGTAATTTATAAAGTCACCACTCTGATATGCCTTAAAAATTGTGCCAGTCACACTGAAACTCTGGATATTCTTTACCATTGTGAAGATATGTGAAGACTGCCAGCCTAGCTAGATAGACGTTTGTAAATAATTCTGCCATTTGTAAATATTGATATAAGCCACAAGCTTGTTCCCTTAAATGTAAAAACATTTTGTTAAATGTTGAACATCAAAAATTTGACAACAGTGCATGCTGCT
This sequence comes from Protopterus annectens, assembly GCF_019279795.1. NCBI lineage: Eukaryota > Metazoa > Chordata > Ceratodontiformes > Protopteridae > Protopterus > Protopterus annectens. The sequence goes on along the minus strand of NC_056744.1, from coordinate 1,360,862,837 downwards.
GGAAGAAAGCTGGTAAGTCAAGCATTGTATGACTGTTTAAACTCAAATTCAGAGCCGTGATGTCTGGACTAGCAGATTATTTCTATTGTGAGAATAGAGTTAATTGCTAGATTTTATATATAATGTCTTTAATTGCTGTGTTTTCCTGACCAGGTGCAAGATCAAAGATATGTTAAACTCTGGGTTTCTGTTAGCATGGGAACCAGAGAATTATGCAATCTAAAATGAGTCAGCAGTGATGTACTATCAATTTAAAGGACTGTCTCAGAGAGAGAGAACATTTTGGATTTTGCCTAAAGCTGACAACAACTCACCAGTACTCTGCTTTTGCTCTATATGTAAGTTTATTTAGAACTGTGATTGCTCTTAGGAAAATATAGAAAATAGTAACTTTAGTCTAGCTGTTTTCTATATTTATGTCAGGACTATTTATAGTATTATGTTAAGCATTTTGCTGTGATGTCTGAACTCTTGATTAGCACTGTGTAGTAAGAAGTATTGTCTTGTGTTTTTATCATCTATTATTAAATATTGTTAAACCTTTCAACTGTAGCTGTTTTATGTAGAGATAATTTAAGCTCTAGAGTACATTGCATGTATCTAGTGATACTGTACAAAGCCACTCCAATGGTCTTGCTGCTCAGTCACACTTATTAATTGGATAATAATATTGCACAGAAAAATTGGGCACCCTTTGGTAAGGGCCTTATTGGTAGTTGATATTAGGGGTTCTGGTGGCAGTTGATTACTACCTTATAGCCTGGGCAGACAGGGCATACCTAACGAACATGTGCCAGCCTTCCCCAGGAGTGTCTGTGCGTTTGTATATAAATCATATCTCAAAGTGTGTGTGTCAGCTACTTGGGCATGGACATGAAGCACTGGTTGGACAGAGGGAGTGATGGACATCCTTGGCTTGGATCCCTGGCTAAGGACTCCACTCTATAGCTCTGCCAGTGGGGAGTCGTATTGCGGATCTGGAGAGAAAGAGAGAAACCAGCCCCAGACTGACTGTGATCTCTGTGCGCTCTTAAGGGAAATTGTACTTTACTGTGTGTGACTTTGTTATCTTTTCCAATGTGCATGCCCCTCACAGGTGCTAGTGGTGAGGAATGAGGCTCACTGATTCCTGGTCCAGTGCACAGGCATCACATATTAATTGGTGGCAGTGGTGGGATATCCACACCACATATTAATTGTTTGGCAATTGACTTGTAGCAGTGTGGATAGTGAATTCCTTTAGCTTGCGTACAGTGATCACTGAAGGTGGTTTTGTACTCTAAATCTTCCACACAGTGAATATATATAGTTCAGATCACAATTGTTTTATTTCTATTGTTAGCTTAGTTAGTCAGGTAGAACAGGCAAGCATGTCAGCAAAGAAGTATGGCAAGCTGTCAAGGAGCCAGTTGGCTGAGATGTGCTAGGCTAAGGGACTGGTGCATGGAAACCTGACTAAGGCAGACATGATTGCAGCTTTGGTCACAGTTGCATCAGAAAACAGTAATCAGGAGGACAATCAGACTGGCTGTGAGATGTACAACACTCAGAGAATGGACAGCTCAACCTCTCTGCAGAGGACTTAAAATCCATCTGGAGCTAAAGAGACTTGAGTTGGAGGCCAGGCATATGAAAACAGAAGCAGCAGAGAGACTGAGATGTCTACAGGCTGAGGAGAATGAGAAACTGCTATGCTTGGAAGCTGAGGAGAAGGAAAGGCAGAGGCAGCACGATAAGGAGATGCTGACTCTTTGCCAGAGTAATTCGTGTAATGTTGAAGGGAGTAACTGGACCCCAGAAGCACAGTTCATTAAATGTCTTCCACAGTTTACAGAGGGGGATAATTTTGATAGTTTCATTTATATGTTTGAGAGGGTATGTAAACAGTATGATGTTGACCATAGGCTTTGGGTACAGTTCTTGACCCCCTTACTCCATGGTAAAGCTGTAACTGTGTTGTATAAACTTTCTGATCATGAGTTTTTTGATTATACTGCTGCTAAGAATTGTCTGCTATAATTTTTTTTAAGCTAATACCTGAAACTTATAGGAAAAAGTTTCATGAGCATAGACGCAAGGCAGAAGAAAGTGTGAATATATTGCTGAACTGAGCACTTATTTTCATAGGTGGGTGAGTGGATGTCAGGTCACCACTTTTGAAGGGCTGGCAGACCTTTTGTGAACAAACAAGCCCTTAGCACTTTGCCTGAGGACATGAGGATCTGGTTAGCTGATAGACAATGTGCTACTTCAGATGAGTTGGGGAAGGAGGGAGATATATATACCTAGCAAGTAGGGCATCCATGCACAGGAAAGGCACCCCCAGTACTGCTCATGGGCCCAAAGAAACTCATGGTGGGCAGCCCAAACTGCCCCAACAGAACCTGCCAGTAGCAGGGGGGCCACTAGTCCAGGTACACATCCAGGACCCAGGGTTAAATGTTTTGAATGCAACCAATGGGGTCATGTGGCATACAGATGTCCACGGAAGCAAGGTGGGGAACAAAAGGTGAGGGAGCCAGTAAGTGGGAAGGAATAAATGCCAATAGTAGGTTGTCTTGAGACAACAAGGGTACCAAACTACCACAAGAGGTTATATCCTATCATAGTGAATGGCAAAGAGGCCATTATTATGAGAGAGAGAGAGAGAGAGAGTGAGAGAGAAAGACACAGCCTCTGACATAACCATTGTGAAGCCTGCAATGGTTACAGAGGAGCACTACTTGCCTGGGCAGTCTACTCCAGTCAGAGCTTTAGGAGGGACCCCATTACAAATATCTTTGGCTATGGTTCACCTTAACTGGGAGGGTAGAAAAGGAAGCCAGCAAGTAGGTGTGTTTGAGGATATCCCTGCAGATGTCCTGATAGGGAATGATTTTGATAAGGCAGTACCATGTGTTTGTGCAGTTGCACACAGTCAGGCTTGGAGACAAGCATGTGGATCTGGTAGCCTGGGAGAGAACCAGACAGACCGCATACTTTCAGCCAGGACTGGTTAGGTGGTTACTTCAAGGAGGGAGCTACTCTTTAGTGCTTAGACTGAAGGTGAGCCACAGCTGCGTATGGGTGCTGATGTTCCCTTGGACAGAGTGACTGCAAAAGTAGAGGTGAGTAGTAGTACCCAGGCTGACAGTGAGGTACTGCTGCCAGAGGATGCCAGACTTACTGTGGAAGGGGAGCTGGGAAGGTTTACAAAAAGAGTTGAAACAGGCTCAGCTCTCAGACCCTACAATGCAAGGCCTGAGGCAGGTAGCTAGTGAGGCACCTGATTTTCAAGGGAATGGGGGTTCTGTATACTGGGACAAAGCATTACTGTATAGAGAGTAAACCTCTGAGGGAGGGCTAGAAGGTGAGAGAATACAGCAGTTGGTAGTGCCTAGAGCCTACCATCTGGTGCTTCTAGCCATAGCCCACGATATTCCCTTAGCAGGTCATTCGGGCATAAAATGTACAAAGAGACATATTATGCAGAACTTCTATTGGCCTGGAATTTCCAGAGATGTAACAGAGTACTGCAGAACCTGTGATCAGTGTCAAACAGTAGGCAAGGCTGGAGGCAAGGTGAGAGTTCCTTTGATGCCTTTTCCTGTGAATGAAGAGCCATTTCAGAGGGTAGCTATAGATATTGCGGGGGCTCTGAGTACCCTAAGTTCTACAGGGAAAACATATATCCTAGTGGTTGTAGATTATGCTACAATATACACTGAGGCAGTGGCTTTGTCCTCCATTGAGACGGAAAAGGTGGCAAATTCTTTGTTAGAGATTTTCAGCAGGGTAGGTTTCCCAAAAGAAATACTGACTGACAGAGGTGCCAATTTCATGTCAGACCTGCTGGCTTGTCTGTGGAAGTACTGTGGGGTGAAGCACCTGAAGACCACCCCCCTACAATCCCCAAACTAATGGTCTTGTTGAGAGGTTAAACGCTACAATCAATTCCATGCTACAGGCATTTGCAGACCAGTTTAAGAGAGAATGGGACAAATATTTGCCCCATCTGTCATTTGCTTACAGAGAGGTTCCCCGGGAATCCACAGCTTTTTCACCCTTTGAGTTGCTGTATAGCCATAGGGTGAGTGGACCTCTAGATTTAATTTGTGATGAATTGGAAGGTGAGTGTGAATCTCACAAGGAGTCTGTTGTGGCATATGTCCTAAACCTCAGGACAAGGCTCAGGGAACTCATGGGCTTGGCACAGGAGAAACTGGCAGAAGCCCAACAACAGAAAAAGGTATGGTATGACAGGAATGCTTGAGCTAGAGAGTATGCTGTAGGGCAGCAGGTAATGTTTCTCATTCCTGTCAGACACAACAAGCTGCAAGCAGCTTGGGAGGGACTCTACAAGGTGGTAAGAAAGGTAAGTGATATTAACTACATGGTGGAACTGCTAGGCAAGAGGCAGGGGCACAAATTGCACCATGTTAACATGATGAAAACTTACCATGAAAGGGGGGCCCTCATGCTGACTATTTGCAGTGGATTGCAGGAGGAGTCTGAGGTATATCTAGAGGGAGGAGATATAGGAGATGTTGGAACTAGGGGTAATCCAAGAGTCCAACAGTCCCTGGGCCTCCCCAGTGGTGCTAGTGCCAAAGAAGGATGACAGCACCAGGTTCTGTGTGGACTACAGGAAATTAAATAGTCACACAGAGTCAGATGCTTACCCCATGCCAAGGACAGATGAGGCCCTAGACCAGCTGGCTGGGGATAAGTAACTTACCACCATTGATCTTACTAAGTGTTACTGGCAGGTGCCCTTGACTCCCAGTGCTAGAGAGAGGTCAGCCTTTGTGACTCCTTTTGGCTTGTATGAGTTCACAAAGATGCCCTTTGGAATGAAAAATGCCCCAGTGACTTTCCAGAGGCTGGTAGATCATATCCTAGCAGGAGGGTTTGCCCTTGCTTACCTAGATGATATTGCCATCTAGAGCCATTCCTGACAAGAGCACCTTCAACATGTTAGGGAGGTGCTGGGCAGACTACAGAGGTCAGGGTTGACCATTAAGCTGAACAAATGTCAGGTGGGTATGGCAGAGATCTCCTACCTGGGACATAGAATGGGGAATGGTAAGATCAGGCCAGAACCTGCCAAAGTGGAAGCCATTCAGGCATGGCCTGCACCTGTTACCAAAAAGCAGGTGAGTGCATTCTTATGGACAGCAGGGTACTACAGAAAGTTTGTTCCCAGTTATAGTATCATAGCTGCTCTCCTCACAGACCGGACAAGGAAAACAGGCCGAATAAGGTAGTGTGGACCCCAGCATGTGAGCAGGAATTCCAGAAGCTTAAAAAAGCTTTGGGGGGATCCCATGTGTTAGCCAGTGCAGATTACAGCAGAGAATTTGTTGTGCAGGTGGATGCTTTGAACCATGGAGTGGGGGCTGTACTTAGCCAGATTTCTTCCGAGGAAGAAAAGCACCCAGTGGTTTATCTCAGTCATAGGCTTCAACCCAGGGAGGAATGCTATGCAGCTGTAGAAAAGGAATGACTAGCCATAGTGTGGGTACTGCAGAAACTTCAACCTTATCTGTATGGAAGAAAATTCACAGTAGTTACATTGCATAAACCCCTAACACTAATTTCACATATGAAAGAGTACCAGCATTCGCATGAGCAGGAACTGGGTGGCCGTGCAAGTGCTTGAAATGTCAATAGGACTAGAAAAAAACAACTGTATCAGCTAATTTGCTTATATTACATGTTTTTACTCAATAGACTACATTTGTAAGGTTATTCCTGATTGCATCGTGTGCATTTTTTGTACATTTTCAATGTTTTTCCTTGAATACAGTGACCAGTGCAATACGTTCTTAGTGTGCATTTCTTTCCAATGATTTTCCGTGTTTTCCGTGAGTTAGCGCTAGGGTGTAATGAATTTCATGTGTAATACTTCAATGTGTTTTCGCTGATTCGCTTATATGAAATGTTTATAATGAATACACTACATTTGCAATGTTATTCCTTATATCAACGTGTGCTTTTTCTGTACATTTGCAATGTTTTTCCTTAATAAAGTGACAAAAGTTATCGCTACGGTGTAATGTGTAATGTGTGCATTTGTTTCCAATTAATTTATATATATGTTATTGATTTTCCATGTGTTCCGACAGTTAGCGCTACGGGGTAATACTGTAAAAAGGGTAAGACCCAATAAATCCAATAAAAACAAAGTGTTCTGTCCATTTGCAAGTTACCGTTACAGTGCAATGAAATTCATGTGTAACACTGTACATTATACTACTGTAAAAATGCTACAATTACTCATTGTAAAGCAGGAACAAATAAATATTCATGCGCGCTTGGCCAGGAGGCGTGTTCGGGGTGAGTTTTGCTACTGCGCATCCTGCGAGGTACTTCACTTGGAGATTACCGCAGATTCTTTCTATTGTTTTGAGACCAGAGTTAATAGCTTGATTTACATATATA
>NC_056744.1:1360836414-1360853914 GCF_019279795.1 Protopterus annectens | reverse complement strand
AAATGCAGGTGATTACATGCAATTGTACCATCTTTTCCTCTAAATATACCATCTGCCCCAAACTATGTTAAATGCATCTATTGATTTATAATCCAGTAATTTTGTACTGTGGTATTCCATATCATCCATTACCATATCAGAAGAAAATTCTTATAGCTAGATTAAATTGAATTGCCTCAATTTAAAATCTATGTCATCTTTACCATCTCTGGTCTCCCTGCTAGTTCTGCTTTCACAATCACCTTGTATAAAGTTTATATACTCATATCATTGCTCTCCTTTCTCAAGTATATCACATACTTAACTTATATTTCTGTTTATTTTGTCTCCTTTTACAATGTTCAATCCTTTAATCAATCTCATATTTTTTTCTGAATTCTCTGAAATAGTTTACGTTTTCTTTCTTCAAAGAGTCTATACAATTGCACACAATACTTGTCAAGCTGTTAAATTAGGGAAGTACATTGTGCTACTGTCACCTCTTTACCTTTGAAATAAGTCCCCTTTTGGTACATCCAAACTTTTTTTAGCAACTGCTGCAGCTTTGTCACTTTGCTTTTGATTGTTAATTCCTCCAGTCAATGGTATTCTTAAATATTTGTGTTATACTACTGATTTAATTTCAACCACCCCAATTGTATAGCCAAAATCTGTTAATAAACTCTATAGGGAAATATTACATTTTTAAGTATTAAATTTTAATTGTATTTCCATGCCAAATTTTTAAGTGTCTTTGTGTCCTGGCACAGACTTATTCCTAAGCTATGAATTTCCTTCATTCCTGACAAATGATTTATGGAGTCTGATTACAGGAGTATATCCTAGGTTATCAAAATACAGTGAGCATATCTCATTGGAACCCACACCCTAACCATGTATTAATGGTATTATACAGTGATTTATGAAGTTGAAAAAACTGCATTAAAAATAAAAAATGAAATAAAAAAAAAAAAAAAGAACAAAGAACTGTAATGGTAGTAGACTGGCATTTATTGGTGTTAGTGTTGTCTGAGTGGTATGCTGGAATTTCACCTAAATGGCTAATCTTCAGGTATTCTAATCTAATGTTCATGTACAGCATGGTATAAACTGTACTTCTGTGTTATTCCCTTATCGATACCCCTACAAATACAATAGCTTTCACAGAAAAAAGACAAATGTGATAGCATGCATATGCGCAGAATGTCCACATTAGATAAAGTGTATTTGAATACTCAGGATTTTGAACATTTTTTTTTAGTCTAAAGAACAAGCAAGGGAAGGGCTATTGATAACCTTCTGCAAGCAGTTGAAAGATGCTGTTCCCTGATTCTGAAGGCCTTAATCTCTTGCCATTTTAGGAAGAAATTCAGACAAGAAGACAAAGTGTATCTGCAGGCTTTCTCACAGAAAGAAGAAATAATCAGATAATCAAAGTTTTTTTATTTTAATTAATGTAAAATTTTCTCTATAACAAAACAGAATATTCAGGGATATTTGATGATGGATGTGAAAAAGACACCATCTTTCCCATTCAGGTAGAAAATTTGATCTTACTGTACAGTATTTTTTTTAATTATTAATTTAACATATTTACAGCATATGCACAGAAAGGAAGAAATTCAGCATCACATGCTGTTATACAATAATAGGTATACATTAAATCATTAAGGCAATCTTGTACAATTAGCACATTAAGAGTCTTGTTATTTCAATAGCAACATTTCAAGGGGATTCCCAATCACTAGAAGTCTTAGTATGATTTATAGATCTTGTTCTGATCACTTCTTTTTCAGTTTTACACAGTATTGCTGTTAAATTTAACAATTCTTGGAATGTCGACACTGATTTCAATTTCCAATTTTTTATAATAACTTTTCTAGTAACTAAGAGAGCCCAAAACAGTTTTGCTGCTTGGTTTTAAGATGCTGCTTGGTTTTAAGATGCAGGAAGTGAATCACTGATCTAGTTAAATAACAATTATCAGACCATAATCCCTTAAAAACATACTTATCTCTTCCCAATATACATTTATTTTTTCACAATCCATAAACATGTGGGTCCAGTCAGCTTTTACATCTTTACTACATCTCCAACAAACTGAAGAAGTCATTTTACTAAATTTAGACATTTTATAAGGATTATAAAAAAAGAAGAAGTTATTTTACTAAACTTAGAGATTTTATAAGGATTAACTAACATTCTATGTATATATTTCCACATAAAATCGTTCTAGTGTAAACTTGAAGTTTGACTAACTGATTTAAGTAACATGGTTGTATTCTTACCATCTCTTGATTCATTAATTCCACTTCTATCTAAAAAGTTACAGAATATTGCATCAAAATTATTATTATTTATAATTAAATTATATAACATGGACATGCTTCCTTTGCAGGTCAATTTACCTTTGACAACAGCATTCATATAATGGGAAAATGCTGTTCTGTTCTTCTTCATTCATATTATCTACAAATTCATTTATTTTCTTAGTGAGGTATGCAGATTCATCCAACTGATATTCTTTCATTAAATGTTCTGGTGACCTAGCTTTTCCTTTCTCAAAGCAGTCAGACCATAATAATAATGCAATCCTTTTTAGTAAATTCATTTAAACATTGTTCTGAGTTTCCTTAAATCTAGAGTTGTGTACAATGGGAAAGCACAAAGAATTTCATTTTGATATTAATGGAGTTTTAAAAAACATATTTCTTAACTCTTTTAAGAATTAATTTCATATATGTAGAGTCTAAAGATTGAAATTAATTTCCTTCTAAGGTAAATTTTATTAGCCAGATGAAAGGATTGTTACATATTTCTAATTTATCATATTCTATAAATTTATAAGAATTTAGAATAATCTGCACCTGTATGGTTTTCCACTTAGAGTAAGCTGAAAAAAGCATATTATGCAGTAGTTTTTATATAAAAATTATTATTTTAACATATTTAAAATATTTATAATATTTATTTGCAATATGTATTGATTGGATTATGTGGAAAGCATTACAAGGAAACTCAGTGGGACTGGAATGGATCGATGACAACAAGCTATGTAACTTGGACTTTGCTGATGACATAGCTCTAATTGATACAACATGGAGTGGAATGCAGATAATGACTACATTAGTAAACAAACAGGGTTGAAAAGTAGGGCTCAAAATGAATCCTGGCAAATGCAAAGTGTTGGTCAGAGAAGCATGGAATGACAACAAAGACATAACAGCTGCATGATCAATATTAGATACAATAGAGATCATCTGCTACATGGGCAGTTTTACCTCTCATACAGATAATTGTGAGAAAAAAGTGCTGGTTAGACATTGAAAAGCAAGTGCAGCATTCAATAGACTATCCAAAATCTGGAGATCAAAGATGTTGCACTGTCCAAAAAGGAGAAGCTATACCAAGCACTGGTGCTATCTATGCTCTTATATGATGCTGAGCTATAGCCAGTCTCAGCATTAGCCATGAGGAAATTTGAGGATGCTCATCATAAATGGTTGAGATGCATTTTGGGAATATCATGGAAGGACAAAGCAAAAAAAAAAAAGAAACGAAAGTGTCAGAGAAAGAATGCAACAATGGAAACTTGAAAATATCATTGTGGAAAGAAGGCTACATTGGTTTGGTAATGTTACCCACATGGATACTATCAGTATTCCTATACAGTCCCTCAACTTAGAACTAGCTGGATACAAAAGAAGACCAGGCAGACCTTGACAAAACTGGAAAGGAGTTGTAACAAGAGACTTCCATCACTTGAATATCACTTCTGAGGAAGCTAAAGAACTGGTAGCTGATAAGACACAGTGGAGTCAACTTGTGTCCCAATGCATCATTGATGCAGCTTGAAACAAAGACTGAAGAGTAAGTCGTGTCTATCCAGAGTATAACAGAGTTAAAATCTGCAGCAACAGAATAAGATTCTACATCTGGGAAGCTAATAAAACCATACTCCCATAATCTTATATGATTTCTATAAGCAGTTCTCAGCTTTTTAGGATACCATAAGAATGAAGTTAACATTTTTCCATTTTCTTTAAAATTTTAGCGAGCCTTAAAGCTAGCAAATGCAATATATATATATATATATATATATATATATATATATATATATATATATATATATATATATATACACACATATATACAACATCTTATGTGATATAATCTTTTTAATAAGTACTAACCTATCCTCAAAGTAAAAAAAAATCATTCAATTTTAATGAGAAATAACACTTCAATTATTTTTTTTCAAAATTATTATTAATAATCTTATTCAAACCTTGATTGATTTTTATTCCTAAATATTTTAGTTCTTCTCCTTCCTAATTATATTTATATTTATCTGTAAATTTATTATCTACTAAATGATTTAACATTGGAGTTTGTTTTATTATTATTAAATTTCAGCACTGATACTTCTTGAAACGTTTCAATTTCCTCATCTATTTCTTCAGTTGAATAATTTAAATCTCTCTTAATTGAGATTCCATCAGTTTTTTCATTGCTTTTTATACTGTTAGCTAAAGTTTTGATAACTAATGTAAATAGTACAGTGGACAAGGGACACCCTTCCTTTGTGCCTTTGTTTAAAGTGAATCCTTGAGAAATGGAAGATCTAATTTTAACATATGCTGTGGAATCTTTACAGAGGCTTTTAAATATTCCAATAAACTATTCTGGAAATACAAACACTTCTAAAGTTTTAGACAAATAGTTCATATCTACAGAATAAAAAGCTACTCTGATATTGAAGCTAATTAGGGCCAATCTCTTGTTCATTCCTTCTTGCTGAATCCATAGAGTTGCTACTCTTTTCATATTATCATACATTAACTTAATGACTATAAATCCCGTTTGATGTTTATTAATTAATCTACTGTATCTCTTAATCTTGTAACAAAATTGGAAGTAAATATTTTATAGTCTACATTTAATAATGAAATAGATCTATATGAGGACACAAATTTATTTTTCTTTCCTTGTTTAAGTATAGGTTATATTACAAAAAATTTCCAATGAAGGAGGAATTATTTTGTCACTCTGAATTATCCTGAAAATGTCCCTCAGTGATTCAAAAATATTTAACGGAAGCAGACAATATAATTCCGTACTTAATCCATATAACCCTGGAACTTTACCATTTTCTCCTTTTTAAAAGCTTCTTTAACTTCTATCAGAGCTTATTCGACAGAGATATTTGTTGGTCATTAAGTTTTTTAGTAACATTTTTCTTTAAATACTTGTCAATTATTTTATCTTTATTAAGAGCCTTGTGGATTTTTTTTTAATATTAAATTTCCTCTGTCTGAAGTAAGCTGTTTAGTGTGAGAATTTCAGATATTATTGATTTGTGCCTTTTTACTTAGCAAAGCTTACTTCTATTAGGTAATCTAGGTAGATTTTTTAAGTCATTGCATAGCTATTTGATTCTAAAGCTATCTCTACATTATGGATTAAAACTGTTTGATATTTTGTGATTAACTTTTTAATAACTTTAGTATTATTTATTTTTTTTATTGTTCAAACCTCAATTTTTGTATTTCATCTTGTATTTTTAACAAGATGAAATGCACATTTTTCTTTATCCACTCATTCATTTTATTGCTAACCCATCTTTCCATTCTATTCTAATATGCATTTGTAGGGAGTCCCATAGTAACACTTTACTAACCTTGACCATTATCATTCAAAGATAAAACAATTCTCAATTTGTTCCTTAAGATAACTCTAAAGTTCTTTTAATGTCATCATATATCCTGGAGTTCTATAAATAATTTGAAATCTCATTATATCCATTAATATAGTAATACTTAGTGCATTATGATCAGATAAAGGACAAGGAATAGTTTTAAAATAATTCACTTTATTAAGTAAACCTATAGAGGCATACATCTTATCAATTCTAATTTGCACCCTATGTGCCTAAGAATGAGTAAAGAGCAATGACTTATCTTCTGCTTTTAGTAATAAGTCAAATAAATTATAATCAGTAATCCAGCTGTTTTGTGCTTTTGCTGATGCTACTATTTTAGCTTTCTTCTGTTCACTTGTATCTTCTATACTAGATATGCAGTTAAAATTTCCCCACTAAAATTAAACTACCCTTCCAATGACTTTGTAATAAGTTTAAGTGATCTATAGCCACTCTTGCACCTATTCCAGGGATCCGGTAAAAAATAGCTAGTTTATAGAGCATACCATTATATTTGATTATTACAAATGTATACATTCCTTTTCAGATCATTAATGGAGTCTGTGAACTTAGGCATTGCAGTCAATTTTCTACAAAGTATAGCAGTTCCTCTCCTTGTTTTGTTAAAAAAAGCAGATGGCAGCATATTTTAACTTATGTTTCTTAAATAGTGTATATCTTTATCTATAAAGTGAGTCCCTTACAAGAATATAATGTCTCCTCTATTTAATTTTAGATATCTCATTAAAGATTTCCTTTTGTTGCCATTATTTAATCAATTTATATTAACAGATAATAGATTAAAACTATTCATATATTTTAAAAGATAATATGCCACATTTATCCACCATATTATTTTAATTATATATGACTCTAATGCATTCCTCTAACACTATCTAAAAATTTCACACTTTTTGAGTTCTTTTCTACAAACTACACTACCAAAATTCGTAAATAACAAAGACAAGTCTACAACTATGACTGTATATATTGCTAATAAAACACAACCTACCGTGGATATCAAAGTCCCTAGTTTGCCTATCGAACAGAAAAACTACTATACTATCTCTTTCCCTACCAATGCCTAAAAATTCATCAAAAAACTAGGTAAAAGCTACAATGACTTAAAAATAATATATATATAAGCTAAAAATAATAAGAGACTATTAAATTAGTTATATATTTTACCATTTAAAACTATTCCCCATTACTACATAAAAGTTTAATAATTCTCTTCTATTAATCACAAATATTAAATAAGCCAATAGATAGTGTACTATATACCTATTTATGTAATAGTAGGATAAATTATCTGTTAAATATTCCTAAAATTGTTCACTCATTCAGCATTATTATAACTAAATCTTTAAATAAATAAGTAGAATAGAGTGGGACCTAATCTTATACTAAACTACAATATAAAATGGAAATTGGTGTATGTATGTATGTATATATATATATATATATATATATATATATATATATATATATATATATATATATATATATATATATATATATATATATATCATGCTAAAAGTTGCACACATATTTTATAGATCTAACAAAAGCTCTAAATTCATTTTTAAAGTACAAGTGTCTATATCTCAAAATTGTAAAATACTCTTAATGTGACAAATATCAAACTATTTAAAAATCCTTTAACTTATTAAACTCCTTCATAAAAATATATACATTACTGAGACTGGAGTGGACCATGATGGCCCCTCACAGGGTGTTCTGGCAGGGATAGAAATCATGGTTTCAGAGTGCCCTTATATTATACTAAGGATGTAGGTAGGTTGAAGGATGTGATTAGATCTCACTGGGGTGTGGTAACACTGGACCCGAATGTGAGGGAAATTGTGGGTGCTGCCCCAGGTTTTATCTATAAGAATAGATTGAATTTAAAGAAATTGCTGTGTTATCCTGTTATGGATGGTTGAGGTGATAGGGTTGCTGGTACTGTACCCTGTGATAGTTGCAACTACTGTTGTTCCATAGACACTGATGTCCATTTCTATCACCCTGTCTATGGCACTAACCATAAAGTTAGAGTTCATGCAAACTGTGAATCTACACATGTTGTTTATTTGGCCTCCTATGGAGCCTGTGCTGTGTTTTATGTAGGCAAGACAGACAGGAGGCTGAGGGACAGGATAAGGGAACATCTCTACCAGATCAGGATTCATTCCACTGTCAATGCTCTGTCCAAACATGTCTTGTCTAATGATTCCACACATCTTTTTCATTTTAAAGTATTAGATCTTACACACACTAGTTTTAGGGGGGGGGGTGAAGGGTAGAACTGAGAGTAATGAATCTAAATGGATTGTTAGACTTAGAGCAGATGTTCTTCCTGGACTGAATGAGAAAGTACCATTGAGACCTTTCCTGAAGTCTAGGAGATTAAAGTGATATGTATGACTGTGCTTTTTACATATATTATGAGAGCACTTTTATGAGAGGATTTATTGTTAGTGTTGTGCAGTTAGTATGAATTTATGCAGTTTTTTGTTTTTATGCATTTCTAGTCATTTTTTATGAGTGGTATAGGCATTTTTATTTTACTATGGTTAATGTATTTTAGAGTAAGCACTTTATTTATGTTGTGTACTATGATAGTTGCACTGTGCCTTTAATGGTTTATCTGTTTTTGTGCCTTTTTTACCAAATAAGGGTGTACAAGAGGGGGGGTCCTTTTGGTCTGAAGAAGCCTATCCAGGTGAAAGCGCTTACCACGTCACCTGTTTGTATCACAATAAATCCAAATTTTAAAGTTCATGAAGCAGCGGTTCTTTCAGCATTGTTTCCTGCATTTTGGTTAGTGCTGTGTTTACTGCTTGCATCGCTACTGTGCCTTTTATGTTAGTTTATATTTTCTGTCTTATTTTCCAACTAATATTCTACCTTATTTTATATATCTTGTATTTCTAAAATTTCCCATCAAAGAGCTATTCAATCATCATTTCAATATTAAAGATTATAGTATATATATATATATATATATATATATATATATATATATATATATATATATATATATAATTTCACAACTTACTAATACTGCTGTTTTGTTAATCTTACATAGCAGATGTTTCATCATTGTGCATATGCATATTATTCATAAGAGTTTTACTCTTCTTATTAATTCTAGTATTGCGATCGATCTTGACTATATATTAAAGAATCCTGGCTTGTTTAACTTGAATCTGTATTTTAGCCATTGTAAACTGTTGTTTTCATCTAAGCTTCACACCCTAACATCAGAATTTGATTACATGTGAAAATAACAACTCACAGCATACATCTTCCAATTTCCTGTGTAGGTTTCTCATTCTGCTTAGTTCTTTTAAGCTATTCTAATCAGTAAAAAAATCTAACTTTACTTCTTTTCATTAATATATACACTGAGAGTTAATAATATTACAGCATAAGCTATTAACATTCAGCAAAATGTAAGCTAATTATATACTAGCAACACAAGTAATAAGAACCAGTAAACCCAAAAGCGGCAACGTTTCCACAATGAAATGCAGTAATCCACACGATAATTTTGTAAGTACCACAAATACTGAAGTGCTGCGGTTGGTAGAAAACCCCTTAATGCTTGAAGTCACGGAATAATTCTGTTTATTGTTAAAAAAACTTGAAGTGTTAAAATACAATACACTTTTCGTCGCACAATAAGACGCAACTTCCTCAGAAGACAGTACGAAATGCATTTAGCCCCTTTTATAAGATGTGTTTCACAAAATGGTTATTAATATTTTTACTATTGTTTTTATGGCTTTTACAAATTAAATGTGTTAGTAATGTTTAATTAACTAAGAAAAACACTTGTATATAAAACATACTAACATGTAGTTATGCTTGTGTTAGGCAAGCATAAAAGAAGAAAGTGTATACGAATGTTCAAATCAACCTAATTATTAACTAATTAATATGGGGCTCTTATAAAAGGGGCTAAATGCATTTCGTACTGTCTTCTGAGGAAGTTGCGTCTTATTGTGCGACGAAAAGTGTATTGTATTTTAACACTTCAAGTTTTTTTAACAATAAACAGAATTATTCCGTGACTTCAAGCATTAAGGGGTTTTCTACCAACCGCAGCACTTCAGTATTTGTGGTACTTACAAAATTATCGTGTGGATTACTGCATTTCATTGTGGAAACGTTGCCGCTTTTGGGTTTACTGGTTCTTATTACTTGGTTTGTCTTGTTGTGGCTCCCATATCGGAAGATATACTAGCAACAGCTTAACATAAAACATTAATATAGCTTGTTTTTACCAATTTTTCAATTCTAAGAAAAGAAAGATGTTATTTTGAGTAGACGTCTCACATATATACTTGAAAAATAAAAGAAAAAGAAAGTTTCTTTCTGTTTTCACAGACATCAGTGATGAACTTTGACCTAGATTTTCTTCAGAACAGCTCAAAGTGGGAAACAAGGCAAGCAAGAAGCCAGCAATCTGACACAATTGGAGCATTCTTTTGATTTCAGGCTTTTTTAAGTGTTAGTTGCTTCATAAATGACCTGTGAAAGGAATATGTTACACAGGAACAAAGAAAACAAAATCACCAGCACTTTAACATTTCTAATTAGCATATTACTTAGATCTGACATTCGGTTAACCCAGTGAAGCACATACTAAGCAAAGCTGAACAAATAAAATAAAAAATTCTTAACTTGTATATTCATAAAGTTACCAAATCTATTGCTTATAATTTAATAATATTCTTTTACAGGAAGTATATGTTTCTTCTTCTTCTTTCGGCTTTTTCCCAGTTAGGGGTCGCCACAGAGGATCATCTGTCCGCTCATGATTGGCAGTGGAGTTTTACAGTGTCGAGTTGCCAGCCCGGCACCCAACCTTCCAGAGAAGGCACACACATGCACACGCTCATACCTAGGGCTAATTTAGAGTGTCCAATCCACCTACTGCATGTCTTTGGGATGTGGGAGGAAACCAGAGCACCTGGAGGAAACCCACACGACCACAGGGAGGACATGCAGACTCCGCACAGAAGGCACCCCAGCTGAGAATCAAACCGGCAAACCTCTTGCTGTTTAACATTTAGAAATATACTTATAAGGTTAGTTAAATGAAATATATTATATCTTTCACTGTAAATATAGTAAAACAGTAAAACTAGCTATTTATATTCCTCTTCATGAAAAATATTTTAACTTAAAATATAAATATATACTTACATACATTTTGAAGTCCAGTACACAGCTTTTACTTTAAGGGCAAATCTACTGCTTCAGAAAATAAAAGTGCAATCAGGGAATAAATGTCACTTGTTTTTTTTTTAAGATTTTTAAGTTTAGAAGCAGTTTTCCAAAAATTGAGCTCACTCTGTCTCTTCAGATATATACTATTCCACTCCATTTCTTTTCTATTATTAAGGATTTTACTGCTGGCAACAAGAGTGGATGCCTACTCCAGTGTATTAAATATTTTGGTTTCTTCAGAAAGAAATATTCTGGTCTTTACATGAAACACCACAGTGGCTTATATATATATATATATATATATATATATATATATATATATATATATATATATATATACACACACACATATATATATATATATATATATATATATATATATATATATACATATACATAATGTTCCGTGATCAGTGGTAAACACAATTTTCTTTTACTCGTTACTTCAGTGGAATAATCATTGTTAAATCTGTCTAAATGTTCATCTGTTTTAATAGGTGGGCTTGGCCATGCTGTTTTTAATATCTGATCTTTTTGTAAGCTAGACATAAACTTAACTATAATTGAACATGGTAGTAAGTTGTCCTTCTTCAAATGTGCTCTCAGGGATCTATGTGCCCTTTCAATTCTAAAAGACAAAGTTTCAGGAAGATTTAATGTTTTATGTAGCCAGGTTGTTAAGAAGTTTATTATATTGTCTCCATCATACTTTTCAGCTGTACTATAAATTCTGATGTTATTTCATATCAGTTTATTTTCTAAAGAATCTACTTTTAATGTAACCCAGTTATTTTGTTCTAAAGGAAATTCAGTCTGACACTCACCTTCAGTTATTCTCCCTTCATGATCATTTAAAGCTTCTTCTATACTGCTGATTTGTGCATTTGTTGTTTCATAAGAGTTCCTAAATTTCCATCTTCTTTCTGGTTTGAAACTTTCTAGTTTGGTATCCAAGTTATCTATTTTAAGTAATACATTATGCATACTAAATACTAGTGACTGTGTGTCTTTTTTAACACAAAAATCCTGAGTACCATTTCGTGAGTGAGTCATGCTGAAGTTTCTTTTCTTTTAACCAATCAGTTGAAATTCTGACAGAAAAAATATAGATTTTGAAGAAACTTAAATCTATAATTTTTCTTTGACTATTGTGAATAAAATTAGCTGACACATATCTCCAAATTTTTATTTTTTTATTATATTTTCTGTCAGAGAAAAGTTTTCAGTCACAGAGCTTCTATCAGTTGCTGCACTCTGATAGCCATCTTGGCCTTGCCCCCTACAGTAGTTTTTTTTTTTATCTCCTACACAGGAACTCATACCTCTCAACCTCTTAGAGCAAGAAATCTGGACAAAGCCATAAACAAAAGTGGGACAAAGGCCCAAAAATAGGGATAATTTTTAAATATTGGTCTTGCTAACTAAGAAAGTTGATACAAATAACAGGTTTTGCATTAGTATGAATTTTCTGAAGAGTATGAAGTCTGAAACTCACACGTCTGTCATTATTTTCTAACTTCAGTCTTTAATGATTTGCCACTAATTTGCTAGAAAACCACAACTTTATGAAAAACAGACCAAAAATATAAAGCAAAAATCTGGACATTCTGCGAAAATCTGTACAGTTGAGCGGTATGACAGGAATCACAGAAAGTTTACTAGCCTGAGAGAACTGGAAAAAGTGATTAATTTTATAATAAGTTATGTTATTTTTGTAGTGAAGTACAAATGGCAAAGTGCTTACTTAGTGTGGAAAACATTGTGTCGGGAACTTTTTTTTCAGATTTGCAGTACAAAGTATGAATCTTTTAAAAATATGTAAGTTATATGTTAATACTCTCATGCTTTGCCTTTTCGTTTAACTAATATATTTGATTATTTCCTGCTTCATAACTCATAACATAGTATAATGCTCCCAGATAAATTCTAAATGTCCTTTAACATAATTTTGCTGTACTCCTTTCAAGTTTACTGGACTATAATTGCCAGGTTTGCTCTTTAATCATCCATTACTACATGATTCCAGGTTTTTGGGTGTACCCCTTCAGGAAATTATTTATTCAGTAATTCAGTAATATGACAGAATTCACAGCAGGAAAATGTCTAAGCATCGTTCAATATAATTTACATCTGAATGTTGGGTTTTTTCTTCCTTAAGCTCTACAGTCTTTGATTTCTCCCTTTCTCCCTTTCTCTCTCTGTGTATATATATATATATATATATATATATATATATATATATATATATATATATACATATGTGTGTGTGTGTGTGTGTGTGTGTGCGTGTATGTGTCTGTGCACACACACACACACACCCACACCCACACACACACACACACATATATATATATATATATATGTATATATATATATATATATATATATATATATATATATATATATATATATATATATATATATATATACATGTAGACCTTCTGCCTGTTCTGTTTATTTTACTTTCTTTATTAATTTATATATTTCTAACTTCCTTATCCTTCTTTTGCCCACATTCTTTAAAAGCTCATTTTATTTTTAACATGTAGTGACAATTCTATTTCTAATATGTTTTTATTCTTTAAAATTCTCATTGCATTCTTGCTTTAATATATTTTTCTATATTTATCATGTTATTCTTTACATTTCCTGCTGTGCTGTCTTTTATATTATTACCTTTGTAAGATCAGGTATCATTTAAATATACAAAACTACAGTAGTCTAGAAACACAGCTATATTAAAGCAGGCCTTCACTGTGTGCATACAGTTTTAGTGAATGAATTTTCCATCACTGAAAATTACTTTCAGTCAAAAATACTGATAAGAACAAAATATGCAGTACCTTGAGAACAAACATTTCTCACAAGGCTTAGGAAACAAGGCTAAAGAGGCATGTAGCTATTTACAGGGTTTTGGGCATTATTAGGAAGTACCTCAAACACAGTTAAGTTAGTTCATTTGGACTGATATGCATGACGTCATTGCAGTACAGACACTCGAGTATGAGTGCAGAAGTCAAGTCAAATATCCAGTATTCCAGAATATTAATTATACTACTCCAAAAACAAATAGTTCTGCCACCAATTCCACTTAAAAACACTTGAAACTTGAAAACTTTAATAAAATATATGATGATAAGATAAAGATGGGGTGGTACATTTACCACTTTACCAACAGCTTCTTTTTTAGTTGCAGAACAACATCCCGAGGGAAGTATGACCCCCAGAGCAGGGAGTGGAAAAAACAGAGGTTTCAGGAATAAATTATTCCCTTGTATTTAATATATCGAGTACTATATTAACAAGAGATCAGACTTGACTATTAGAGAAAGGAATGAGTTTCATAACCTCCTTGCATTCACCAATGAGTGAATTTATTCTAGATCTAAAATATTTTGGGAGGAATGTGACTTTAAGACATCTCTTTGGCAATACAAACAATGAGTAATCTCAAACTAGAATTGGATATAGGAAACCAAGTACGTTTGTCCCTGCATGTCATCTGGCTGTAGATGCCTTCATGCGATTATGTGAAAATGAAGTGGCTGAATATAGACAGCAAAAGGAAAGTAAACATTTTCACAACTTACCTCTAAATGAGAAGAGAGCACTATTTGA
Organism: Protopterus annectens; assembly: GCF_019279795.1. Lineage (NCBI taxonomy): Eukaryota > Metazoa > Chordata > Ceratodontiformes > Protopteridae > Protopterus > Protopterus annectens. Next base: position 1,360,839,375 of record NC_056744.1, on the reverse strand, counting down.
ACTATAGAATATGAAGGACATCATGAATAAACAAGCTGGCAAAGGAGGTGCAGTTATAGTTATGGATATGTTCTTCTATGATACCAAGATGAAGGAAATGCTAGCGGATATAGCCACCTACAGGAGGACTGATAAAAGAGAATTGAACACCATTATACATAGTGTACAAGACATGCTTTATGACAAGCTCATGAACAGATCAATAAGCAAAGAGCTGTTTGATTTTTTTGAAGTATGTCATCCTACTATACCTAGCATCAATGGAATGCCTAAGGTGCATAAGAATCTATATGACCCTCCAATGCGACCAGACATTTCAGGAAAATATGGATAACTGAACCCCTTTCTATTTTTATAGAAGGGGAGTTAAAGAAATGGCTACCTCATGCACCTGCAGTGATCAAGGACTCGGTTGAGTTCTTAAGCAGACTTTACAAGAAACTGCAACAGATGAATACTTGTAAGAATTTATTATTGGTAACTATGGATGTGAACAGTTTGTTCATGTCCATACTCAATAACTTGAGGATCAAAGCAATCAGAGACTTTGGTGTGAAGCACAAAGCAACCAATGATATCCATTTACTATGTAGTTTCTTGGAATTGGTCTTATATAACAATGTGTTTCTGTATGGTAGTACTTACTACTGGCAGAAGTCGGGGGTAGCAGTGGGAACTCCATGCACAAATAGTTATGCCAATCTGGTCCTGGCAAGATGAGAAGAGCTACGGAAAGTGGATATTAACAACAAATGGAATTGACACATAGTTTTCAATAATCGATTTGTGGATGATGTCTTTCTCTTATGGGATGGCGAGTTAACCTCCTTGGAACATTTTGTACAACTTTTGACCAAAACAACTTCATTTTTGAAGTTTGAAGTGACATCTTCTAGTACGGAGATAGAATTCTTGGATGTTTAGTTAATGTTAGATGACACAGGAAGCATCAATACCAGACTGTATAGGAAACCTGTATGGTGCAATCATTTACTACACAATACTAGCATGCATCCCAGGCATGTTCTTGACAACATAGTGACTAACCAACTAACTTGAGTGTCCAAGCTCTGCACGAGGGATGAGGATTATAGGGAGGAGCAAATTAAAGTTATCAATGACTTTATTAAGAGAGGATACAAAGTCAAAGAGACACAGACCAATGAAGCAACTACCTTGGAACTACACTCTCAGAGGGGAAGACCTTATTTTTTGGGCCAAGGTGAAATAGTTAAGATCAAGCAAAAGGAGGTAAAGTCCAATCTGAGATGCCAGTTGACATATAGTACTGACAATTTTGCTGTTCGTAATACCATCAGAAACTTTTGGCCAGTGCTAACATCTGACAACAAATTTAGGAAAATTGTTGTAGATCAACCCAGCTTTTCTTTTAAGAACAGGAAAAACTTAAAAAGACTATTATGTTATAAAACAGAAATTGAAGCTATTTCTGAAGACAGGAGTTTTCAGATGAACAGGAGAGTTGGTACATTCAGATGTGGAAGTTGCAAGGCATGCTCTCATATAAACATCTCAAATACTTTTACACATCCCCTGACTTAAAGGAACTATAAGTTTGAAGGATTTGCAAACTGTCAGAGTAAGAACATTATCTATGTGGCAACCTGCAATCATTGCAAGGCATACTACATAGGTTAAACTAATCAAATGCTCAAGGAACGTATCCTAAAGCACTTATCTGACATAAGAAAAAAGTTACCAGCAATGCACTTTATATGCATATTAGTATAAATGACAGTCATTCTTTCAAGTTCATGGCACTAACTAGGCTTCATGAAACACCAAGAGTTGGGGATTTAGTAAACCAAACAGAAATTGAAGAGATGAAGTGGATAATGAATTTGCAATCAGATCAGTCACCAGGTCTGAATGCATTTGTCCCTTTAAAACCTGCACTAAAAGGGAAAGCTCTTCAGCACTCAAAATGACATAATTAGAAGGGTGTGTATGCTGCCATGGTTACTAAATGCATCTAAGTGAGTGAACACTAGGAAATGAAGGTATTTAAGAGGAAGTTTCACTGGCAGACATTTACGATTTGAATTTGAAAAAGGTATTATACCGAAAGCAATTATCAGGTTTATGAGCCAGTGTGTTTATTTTATTTTATCATCGTATATTTTATTAAAATTTTCAAGTTTCAAGTGTTTTTAAGAGGAATTGGTGGCAGAACCATTTGCTTTTGGAGTTTTATATTTTGATGTGCTCTGCCTTTGACGCTACTTACTTCTTTTTTTGCCTATTAATTAAACTATTCAGGAGGAAAGGAATATGAAAAATATGAATGCAGAAGCTAAGGACTATTTCAGCTTATCAGCACTGTTATGGAGATAGTATTCAGATATTGTTGACATCTATCTCTCTCTCTCTATATATATATATATATATATAATATATATATATATATATATATATATATATAATGTATTCTTAACCAAATTATAGTGTGTGCAGACATTATTTTGAAGATTTGGCTCATAAAAGAGAGACTGGCACCTGTTCAGCACAAGTTTGGGTAATTAACAGATAAAGATGGTAATTTCAGTCACTTGCCAGATTCTTCCAATTATTCTCAGTTCATAGCAGTGCCCTACAGTCATATCAATTCTTACAACAGTGAGCCACCACCAATGGAGAGGACAATATTTAAAGTAAGTCCTAAAACCCTATAGCAACCTTATCAGCAGTCAGATTACGTGTATCCTACACAGCAGTAGTGTTCATTTGGAACACTACTGAAGAAGATCTACAGTAAAGTCTCAAAGAAATTCAACAGAGCAGCAGTATTTCAGAATATCTACAGAAAGGGGGGGCGTGGCCAAGGATGAACACAGGATAGCAGCAGATTTCTTCAGCTCCACCAATTTCATTACATTGACAGGAATTAATTACTTAAAAAATTAATTCTTGAAGTAATTTTCTTTCTAAATATGTTTGTTT